>NC_058386.1:32787395-33091250 GCF_018350175.1 Felis catus
TTCTACTAGAAGTTGTAGTGTAGTGTCTTTTGGATGACTTCAGCAGTCCTAATGTAATAGTGAAGACTCATACTTGGGGGCGGAGTGTCTTGTAAAAGGAAGTCTCTGGACTCAGGGTCAAATGGGACATCTTTAGGGTTGGAAATGAGGGAGGGGGCCATTTGGGTTAATAAAGTCATGGAAATATAAGCCCAATTGGATGCCAATTTTGTATAACAGGAAACAGGCCTCATCTTAATGTTTTCCCTTCACTGTGATCCTTAGCAGTGATCACTGTTGGAAGGATGGGCACAGTACCAGGCAGTAAATTATCTGTGTGCAGAGGGGAAGGCCCCTGTGTACAAATATCTGGCTCCAAGGGCCTTTGCCTTCCCTTTTCTCTTTTCCTCCTCACTAGAGGCTTTTATAACCCTGTCACCTTTTCCTTGGTGGCAGGGATGCCTTATGAAGCACATTTCTTGTTTTTTCCCAGTTCATGGGAAAGGTGAGGGGCTCAGGATCTGTGGTACCTCAGACTAATCAAGCATATAGCTCAGATGGATCTTAATTAAGAAGATTATGGGTTTTAAGGTCTTTAGAGATGCTGACCATTTAGTCCATTTCAGCCACCATGAGTAACATTTCATCGCCCCTTCTAAAAACAGAACAAAACCCTGCAATTGCCAGTTAGCCTCCCTCTCTCTTTCCTGCTGCATAAAATCTTTCAAAAAGGTTTGAATTTCAGTTAAAACAGTTTCTGATCTGTTTCCACTTCCTTTTCTCCCATTACCCTAAAGTTTTGGATGATGTCAGTGTGCACCCTCTTCATAGGCATTTGCTTTCCAGGATGTCCCAATAGACCTTTCCAGGATTTGGGTCTGCCTCCACTAGCCCAATATGTACAAGGTGTTTGGGAAAAGCCCCTGGGCCTCTGGAGTGTAATACCAGAGCCTTGGTATGTTGGTATGCTGCAGCAGTGAGCGATGCCCGGGAACCTTCCATGGGGTTCTACATTTATCAAGGAGCTAGTGCACCTCCTCAGAGTCCTTAGGGGGTGCTGGCAATAGATGTTCAGGAAGTGTATATTTGCCTATTATTATTTTTTATTATTTTTTTTTTAGCAATTCTGAACTAGAGATTGACCCATGATAGCTCATCAAGTCAGAGGACAAAGAGCAACAGTACTATGTGAACTGGTGGCACAGAGACCATCGGCCTCTGTTGTGTTTGCCTTTTCACAGGGCCATTGGTTTCCTATTGCGAGGCTATTTCACTCTCTGGGTTAGGACTTACACTCAAGGCACAACCCACTGACTCAACTGTTTCAGGCAGAGGTTTCCCATCCTCCTCAACTACAGGCAGGAATCCTTTTCTTCTGCCCAGAGCCTCTCCTTGGGCAGTGCTTTGCAGTTCACTCCACTCTACTTACCTCTCCTTGGACTTGAGGCATAGAAGACCCTTGTACACATTAATAGGTCCTTACAATTAATGGTCTAATCATCTCATTAGACCCCGTGGCCTCCATCAGGCTGCTCTGGGAAGAACATTGAATTATTATAGCAGCTGTGATATTTGGGGTTCATACCACAGGCAACACATGAGAGAGGCAATATATGAAAGCACAGAGCAGTGCAGCAGACCTCCAGTAAGCAGTGCTCCTTTCTCAGATGAGGGTTACCCACCTGAGTTAGGTGGTTTTAAGCAAGTTGCACCTAGATGGCATTCAGTTAACTGCAAGGGCACACATGCAGTCCTGCTGACTACCTCAGTTGTGTGCAGGTCTCAGCCTATCCGTAACCAATGATGAGGCTGGACCAGCCCTTATGGTTTTTATTATGACTGCAAGATGCCCTCAGCAATATCATCAAGAAACTTTGAAACGGACCAGATTTAGTGCTTATAGGTTGTGGAAAGCACACAGCAATGGTGAGAGAGAGTGAGAGTACAGGATTAGGATTTTGTGTGTTCACTCTTTGTGAATTTAAAACATAAGAGCATGAACTTAAAGCACAGGAAGAGAAAAACAAGTAGTCCCAATGTTCAGTTCTCTCTCTAAATCAAAGGAGCAGGAGTAGGGTTATGGGAGTGGGCTGGCTCTTTATCTAGTTGGATAGCAGGCAATATATTCAAGATAGCCATCTTTAAGGTGGATGCCTCTGCAATCAGACCTTAAGTCAGGTGCTTGAATCACAAAAAGGAAAAGCTGTCAGAGCTTGCACTACAGTATCTTATAGGCTTCAGAGTACAGGTTGTTTATCTCCTTGGTTAAACTTACTCCTAGGAATTTTATTATTTTTGAGGAAATTGTAAATGGGATTGTTTCCTGAATTTCTGATAGTTATTAGTGTATAGAAATGCAACATTTTTATACATTGATTTTGTATCCTGCAACTATAGTGAATTTGTTCATTAGTTCTGTTTTTTTTTTTTTTTAATTCTTTTTTTTTTCAACGTTTTTATTTTTATTTTTGGGACAGAGAGAGACAGAGCATGAACAGGGGAGGGGCAGAGAGAGAGGGAGACACAGAATCGGAAACAGGCTCCAGGCTCTGAGCCATCAGCCCAGAGCCCGACGCGGGGCTCGAACTCCCGGACCGCGAGATCGTGACCTGGCTGAAGTCGGACGCTTAACCGACTGCGCCACCCAGGCGCCACAGTTCTGTTTTTTTTTGATAGTCTTTAGAGTTTTCTATACATAATATGGCATCTACAAATACAGTTTTGCTTTTTCCTTTCCATTTTGAGTGCTTTTTATTTCTTTTTCTGGTCTAATTGTGTAGGACTTCCAAAATTATCTTGAGTAAAAATGGTGATAGGGGGCATCCTTATCCTGATCTCACAGGAAAAGTTTTCAGCTTTTCACTATTGAGTATAATGTTTGCTGTGTGCTTGTTATATATAGTCTTTATTAAGTTGAGGTAGGTTTCCGCTATAGTCACTTATAAAGAGTTTTTATCCTAAATGGATGTTGAATTTTGTTGAATGCTCTTGAGATGACATAAGATTTTTATCCTTCGTTTTGTTAAAGTGGTATATCATATTGATTGATTTGCAGATGTTAAACTATCCTTGCATCTCTGGAATAATTCCCACTCATTAATAGTGTATGGTCCATTTAATTTACTGTTTAATACGACTTGCTAATATTGTGTGGGGGGGGGGGTCTTACATCTATGCTTATCAGGGATATTGGCCTGTAATTTTCTTTTCATGTGATGTCCTCATCTGGTTTTACTAGCAGGATAATGCTGGTCTTATATGAGTTTGGAAATGTTTTGAGAAGGATTTGTATTAATTTTTCTATAAGTGTTTGGTATAATTCACCAGTGAAACCATCTAGTCCTGGACTTTTGTTTGTTGAGAGGTTTTTGATTACTGATCCAGTCTCCTAACTAGTAACTGGTCTGTTCAGACTTTCTCTTTCTTTCATGATTCAGTATTAGTAGGTTGTATATTTCTAGGAAATTATCCATTTCTTCTAGGTTGTCCAGTCTGTTGATGTATAATTGTTCCTAGTATTCTCTTATGATCTTTAGCATTTTTGTGGTATCAGTTGTAACTTTCTTTATCCTTTCAGAAAACCACCTCCAGGTTTCATTGATCTTTTCAGTTGTCTTTAGTGCCTCTTTTATTTATTTTTTGGTTCATTTGATCTTTGTTACTTCCTTCTGTCTACTAACTTTGGGCTTTTTCTTCTTCATTCCTTGAGGTATAAGGTAGGTTCTGTAGATTTCTTGTTTCTTATTATACACATTTATCAGGAACTTCCCTCTTAGAACCGTTTTTGCTACATCCCATAACTTTTGGTATGTTGTGCTTCCATTTTCATTTGTCTAGACGTATTTTTAAATTTCTTTTGATTTCTTCTTTGACCCATTGGTTGTTCAGGAGCATGTTGTTTAATCTCTACATATTTGTGATTTACTCACTTTATTTCTAGTTTCTTACCATTGTGGTTGGAAAAGATGCTTGATGTGATTTGTCTTAACACTTGTTTTGTGGGGGCGCCTGGGTGGCTCAGTTGGTTGAGTGTCCGACTTTGGCTCAGGTCATGATCTTGCTGTTTGTGAGTTCAAGCCCTGCGTTGGGTTCTGTGCTGACAACTCGGAGCCTGGAGCCTGCTTCAGATTCTGTGTCTCCCCTCTCTCTCTCAAGAATTAATAAACAACAAAAAAAAATAGAAGACTTGTTTTGTGGTCTAATATGTGATCTTGGAGAATGTTCCATGTGTGCTTGAGAAGAATGTGCATTTTGTTGTTTGGGATGGAATGTTCTGTATATATCTGTTAAGTCCATCTGGTCTAATGTGTCAAGGAATATCTTTACCCATCCCTTCACTTTGATCTATGTTTGTGCTTACATCTGAAGTCTCTGGTAGACAGTATATACATAGGTCTTTTTTATAATCCAGTCATTCACCCTATGTCTTTTGATTGGAGCTTTTAGTCCATTTACATTTAAAGTAATTATTGGTAGGTATGTCCTTATTGCCGTCTTGTTGTTTTCTGGTGGTTCTTCTCTATTCCTTTCTTTTTCTCTTGCTCACTTCCCTTGTGACTTGATGACTTTCTTTAGTGTTACACAAAAAATATAAAGAAAGGAATCCAAGCATATCTGTTACAGGTTTTTGGTTTGTGGTAACCATGAGGTTCATAATAGTACATTCTATGGAGATAGACTACATTTTTATAATTTTGTTATGATGGGATGAAGTCCATTATATTTCAGCTCACTCATCAATTCTGCTTCATCCATTCTGTTATTGAACCCCTCTAGTGTATTTTTAGTTCAATTATTGTATTCTTCAATTCTGTAACTTCTAGTTACTTAAGGTCACCAGCTGCATTAGCCTCTAACAAGAGAGTCAGCTTATATATATTTTTAAATATTTATTTTGAGAGAGAGAGTGCAAGCTGGGGAAGGGCAGAGAGAGAGAGGGAAAGAGAGAATCCCAAGCAGGCTCCATGCCCAGCATGGAGCCCAACATGGGGCTCAATCTCACAATGGCTAGATCATGACCTGAGCTGAAATCAAGAGTCGGATGCTCCACTGACCGAGCCACCCAAGTGTCCCAGTGTATATTTTGAAGCTATGAAGTCAGGCGTTGACTTCTGTACTCTAGCTAGGTAAGCCCTAGATGGCACCTTTCAATGCAAGGCTGTTTCTTCACCATTGAAAGTCTATTATTTAGTGTAGCCTTCTTCATTGTCTTAGCTAGAGCTTCTGGGTAATTTGCTGCAGCTCCCATATCAGCACTTGCTGCTTCACCTTGCACTTTCATGGAATTGGAAGTTGGCTCCTTGATCAACCTCTGCTGGCCTCCAACTTTTTTTTTTTTTTTACAGCTGCCTCATCTCTCTCAGCCTGCATAGAATTGGAGAGAGTTGGGGCCTTGTTCTGGATTAGGCTTTGTCATAAGGGAATGTTATGTTATTTGTGTGTTCAGTGGACAAGCACTTTCAATTTCCTTCAAGAAAACCTAGGTTTTGGCCTGTCTTGGCTTTTGACAGGATTTGTGTTTGATTTAAAGTGAGAGATGTGTCAGTCTTATTTTCACTTGAACACTTTAGGAGAACATATTTAACATTTAAGTTTACCCCCCCTTTCTATAGTGCATTTTGTGGCACCCCAAAACAATTACAATAATGATATCAAAGATCACTGATTACTGTAACAAATACAATAACGAAGTTTGAAATATTCTGAGAGTTACCAAAATGTGACAGGGACACAATTGCTGTTGAAAAGATAGCACTGATAGGCTTACTCAACACAGTGTTGCCACAAATCTTCAATTTATAAGAAACACAATAGCTGTGAAATGTGATAATACAGGAGTATTGCCTGTACTTGTTCTGGAAAGGGAGAAGCCTTGTGAGCACTGGGTATAAATGCTTCTGGGCCCTTTCATCAATACAAACCCAGTTCCAAACTTTATTATGTTCTAAGCTGGTTAATCAGATTGTAGGACATGTTTATCCTCCTCCTTCCAATTATGAAATCTGAGCAACTGGAATAGAATTTGACTATTCATAAATGGCAGTGAGAAAATTCACAACAGAAAAGCACACATTTTATAAAAGGACAATACTGTACATAAAAAATTTTGTTCTGAAACTTACCTACTGTAATGAAACATTTACCTTTTGGGGCTCCTCCCTCTGAAATGGTTCAGACCTCTCTTCAGATTCCATTCATTATTTGTATAATTTTAACCTTCCCTAAAACTACTGTGACCTTTAATGATTACTCATTAAACAAAATTCCTCTTTTCTCTAAAAGCACTGCTTTACAATGAATCATATGCTCATCTTTTGGCTGCTTTCATTAAAAAGACCACTTATATAGCTTACAGAGATATAAACTGGGGCTTTTTGTTTGAATAACAATTATAATATTAGTCCTTACTTCCTGTGAATTTTCATGTGATTCTAAGTCTAGTTCCCCAAAAAATAAATAATGTCATTACCTTTTTATTCAGATAATGTTACTTTGATCTGTAAAATGAGCCAGCTTGCTTTTGACTACACATTTAATATAAGAAGACTGAATTTTCTAGAAAAATGGCCAAACGGGTTCAGAATATCTTATGGACCAAGGCAGATTGCTTTTTGTCTTGCTGTGCATGCCTGGTCTCTTATGTGTTAAATGATCTTGGGTTTATTATTAGGTATCCTTTCTCTGCCTTCATTTCCTCATCTTCGAGTGGGAATGATAGTTACACCTTTATTGCTAGGTGTGGATTGAGTTACTATAGATAAAAAAAAAAATCTGGTTTTATACTTTTTGTCTAAGCTTTGTAACACTTAAAAATATAAGTTGATTATTTTAGGCTGTAGGTTATTTCCCAGGATGCCACATAAACCAGAGAAATTTAATTATACAAGCCAAGCATGAAAAAAAAATCATTTTCATGTGCATTATTGATGCTTAATTATCCCAAAGTGTAGGACAGTATAAAAAGAGCCACTTTTTATTGTATTTATCTAAGGTTAGCATTATATAATTGTTTGAAATCACCGTCTCCCCCATTTAATATTATCCACAAAAACCAAATACATATGATTTGAGAGATTAGGAGGAAACAGAGAAAATTGTCATTGTCAGATAAAATTGACCACAAATAAGATATTTGATAGGTCTCCAAAATAAATTATTAGTAAATTACAATTTTAGTTGATACAAAATAGATGTAAAACATTTTCTTAATTATATAAAATATTCATAGTGATTATACCTTTGTGATATGATTTATATTTTTTTAGATGTTTATATATTATCCTATAATCAGAAATAAAGTTGGCCATCCTAAAAGTGGTAATTTTATGCAAAAAGTTAATAGTGTACACATACAGAAGCACATTTACTTTTTTTTCCTAAATGTCCTAAATTTTGACCTGTGATTTAATTTGTATTCATGAAATAAATGAATCACTTGACAATTTAAGGTTTTGGTACTGTCCTAAAATAAATGCTGTATTCTTGGGGTGTGCTATTTCTACTTCTGGCTTAATATTGAACCTTATATATTTTCATCTGTACATAGCCTTTAGTAGACCATACAATATTATGCCCAAATTTATCTTAGAATCACAGAATGTTGGAGTAACGTACCTTTTAAATAACCTAGTTCAGGGGCACCTGGGTGGCTCAGTTGGTTAAACGTCCAACTTTGGCTCAGGTCACCCTGTCACAGTTAGTGGGTTCAAGTCCCTGCATGGGGCTCTATGTTGACAGCTCAGAGCCTGCTTCGGATTCTGTGTCTCCCATGCTCTCTCTGCCTCTCAAAAATGAATAAACATTAAAAAAAATTTAAAAAACGATCTAGTTCAGGGGTGGAACACAGATGGCTTTGAGTCATTTTTATGCCCACCATACTTTCAAAGCCTGTGTGTGAGGGGATTCATGATGGCAGCATAGGAAGACCTAGAACTCACTTCTTCCCATGAATACCACAAATTTACAGATATAGAGTTTTGGGGTTTTGTTTTGTAAAGGACCTGAGAACTAGATGAACTGCACCTCCATGACAAAAGAGATGTATCAAGAAGGGGAAGTGAAGTAGAGACATGGCCTCACCTGGGAACCCACCCCTGATGTAGTAACCCCACAACCAGTACTCTCCATTGAAGAGTTGAAGGGATTATATCCCACATCAGAAATCCCAACCCTGAGGGCCAGCATTGGAGAGGTGAACCCCTAAAATGTCCAGTTTTGAAAATCAATGGAGATTAAGACCAGGAGAATCATAGAACTGTGGGAAATGGAGATTCTGCTCTTAAACCCACTTGCCCTGATAGCCAGCATCCAAGCAACAGACTGAAATGTACCTAGACCACACTGAGGCAGACCCACTTACTAATTTTAAAGTGGCTACAGGAGAAGCAGGAACCCGTAGGGACATTGCCAGCCAGCACTTCATCCTCGCTTATAATGGAGCTGACAGTCATCATATTTGGTGCTCATGCTGTAAATAGTAGAATTAATAACTACCCTTCTTAAAGTATTCCAAGCTAAAGAGGAAGGAACACTTACTAATTTTACGAGGCCAGCATTGCCGTAATATCAAAAATCAGACAAAAACCACAAAATTACATGCCAGTATCTCTGATGAACATAGATGTAAAAATCCTCAACATATGAGCAAAGTTCAACAATACACTAAAAAGACCAAACATCATAACCAAGTGGGATTCATTCCAGGCATGCAGGGATGATTTAATGCTCACAAATAAATCAATGTGATACACCATATTAATAAATTGAAGGATAAAAATCATATGATTAAAATAGACAAAAAGCATTTGACATAATTCAACATTCATTTATGATTAAAAACTCAGCAAAACGGGTATGGAGGGACTGTACCTCAACATAATAAAGGCCATATATGATAAAATCCATAGCAAACATAATACTCAATGGTGACAAGCTGAAACCTTTTCCTGTTGATCAAGAAGAAGACAAGGATGCCCACTGTTACCACTTTTATTCAATGTGGTATCGGAAGTCCTAACCACACCAAGTAGACAAGAAATTAAAGGTATCTAAATTATAATGGAGTAAAGCTTTCACTACTTGCAGATGATGTGATACTGTATATAAAGATTCCACCAAAAAAAAAACTATTAGAATAAATGAATTCAGTAAAGTTGCAGGATGCAAAATTAATATACAGAAATCTATTACATTTCTATACACTAAATAAGAAAGCAGAAAGAGGGATTAAGAAAACATTCCCGTTTACAATTGAATCAAAAAAGAATACTGTACCTATGAACTTAACCAAGGAAGTAAAAGACCTGTACTCTGAAAACTTTAAGACATTGAAAGAAATTGAAGACAACAAAAGTAAACAGAAAGATATACTATGCTCATGGAGTGGAAGAATACTGTTAAAATGTCCATACTACCCACAGCGAAAATACCAATAGCATTTTTCAAGAAACGTTCGCAAATAATCCTAAAATTTGTATGAACCACAAAAGATCCCAGATAGCCAAATCAACCTTAAGAGAGAAGAACAAAGCTGGAGTGTCGTGATCTCTGATTTCAAACTATACTACAAAGCTATAGTAATCAAAACAGTATGGTATTGGCACAAAGACACATAGATCAATAGAACAGAATAGATAGCCTAGAAATAAACCCACACTACATGGTCAATTATGACAAAGAAGACAAGATCATACAGTGGCAAAAAGACAGCCTCTTCAATAAATAGTGTTGTGGATACTGGACAGCTACACGCAAAAGAAGCTGGAGCACATTCTTATACCATATACAAAAATCAACTCAAAATGGATTAAAGAATGTAAGACCTAAAACCATAAAACTACAAGAAAACTTAGGTAGTGTAAGCTCTGTGATGTCAGTCTTAGCAATTTTTTTTTTTTGATCGGTCTCCTCTGGCAAGGGCAACGAAAGCAAAATTAACAGGGGCACCTGGGTGCCTCAGTTGGTTAAGCATCTGACTCTTGATCTCAGCTCATGTCTTGATCTCAGAGTCATGAATTCAAGCCCCGCATCAGGCCCTTCATTGGACTCCACACTGGGTGTGAAGCTTACTTTAAAAAAAGCAAAATAAACAAATGGGACTACATCAAGCTAAAAAGCTTTCGCACAGCAAAATAAACCCAACAAAACGAAAAGACAACCTACTGAATGGGAGAAGATATTTGGAAATGATCTATCTTTTTTTTTTAATTAAAACATTTTATTTTTGAGGGAGAAAGAGAGTGTAAGTGGCTAAGGGCAGAAGGAGAGGGAGACACAGAATCTGAAGCAGGCTATAGGCTCTGAGCAGTCAGCACAGAGCCCTACACAGGGCTCCAACTCACAAACCATGCAATCATGACCTGAGCGGAAGTTGGATGCTCAAGGAACTGAACCACCCAGGCACCCCTGGAAATGATATATCTGATAAAGGGTTGATATCTAAAATATATAAACAACTCATACAACTCAATAACAACACAGAAAAACCCATTTAAAAAATAGGCAGATGACCTGTGTAGACATTTTTCCAAAGAAAACCTATACATGGCCAACAGATACATGAAAAAATGTTCAGCATCACTCATCAGGTTAATGCAAATCAAAACCACAAATGCAATACCACTTCACACCTGCCTGGATGGCTAGTATCAGAAAGACAAGAATAACAAGTATTGGTGAGGGTGTACACTGTTGGTGGGAATGTAAATTGTTGCAGCTACTATAGAAAACAATATGGAGGTTCCTCAAAAAAATTACAAATAGAACTACCATATCATCCAACAAGTCCACTTCTGGGTATTTATCTGAAGAAAATGAGAATACTAATTCAAAAAGATATATGGACCCCTATGTTCACTGCAGCTTTACAACAGCAACCTAAGTGTCTATCCATAAGTGAATGGATAAAGATGTAGTATATATATACACAGTGGACTTTTAATCATAGAAAAGAATGAAATTTCACTATTTGTGACAACATGGATGGACCTAGAAGATACTATGCTAAGTGAAATAAGTCAGACAGCAAATGGCAAATGCCATATGATTTCACTTACATGTGGAATCAAGACAAGACAAGACAACAGAAACAGACTCCTAAAAACACAGAACTGGTAGTTGCCAGAGGGCAGGAGGACAGATGAAACAGGTGAAGGGGATTACTAGATACAACTTCCAGTTATAAAATAAGCCATGGGGATGTAGTGTATAGCATAAGGGAATATTGTCAATAATATTAGAATGACTTTCATGAAAGACGGTAACTAGACCTATCATGATCATTTTGTAATGTACAAAAGTTTCAAATCGCTATTGTACACCTGAAACTAAAGTCAATTATAATCTACTAAAAAAAATAAGAGTGATAGAAAACAAAACCAAAAGCATCAGAAATATCCTGGTAAAATGAAGTGAAGGATTAAAGTAAAATCTCACAAATAAGAACTAATAAAGTCCACTGAACAAGTGTGGGATTTCTTAGCTGCACATTGGAAGCTGTAGGACCATGGAATACTACCTAGATTTATGAAGTGGAAAAAAAAATAGCTACAACCTGAGACTGAAATATCATTATGGTAACATTTACCAGTCAGGGTGAAGGAAAGCTATTCACAGAGCTGTACAATTTTATAGACTATTTCCCATGTGTCTCATGTATGGAAAATTTTCAGAAAGGACTACTCAATTACAAAATAAATCAGAACAGCAACTTCAAAATCAGGGAAGATGGAGAAAAAATAGTAATGAGCAATGAATCTTGCAGTGTATGTATAATTAAGTCTGGATGATGATCTAGTGACTAGGAATTGGTAATGTAAATGCTAAATTTTTTTTAAAAGCCTTTGTAAGTAAGTAAAGTATATAACTATAAAACAAGCAGCTTTAGTGCCCTGAGTCTTATTTTTAACCAGATTCATAGATTTATGTTAATGCCATGCTATCATGGGACATCTGGCAATACAATCCCCAGTCTAGTCCAACTCCCTCTATTTGCCCATTTGGATAATGGCCTGGTTCCCTTCCTTGATGCCATATATTTACTATCAGTGACTTGTAGTGCCTGCAAATAAATAGGATTGTGAGAAAAGCACTTACTGATTAAGTTTAAACGTTGAAAAAATAGTCAATAGCATTAGGATTAGGGGTAGTCTCCTTACGGGATAGATTAACCAGTGAATTTGAGGCGGAGATTTGATATACAAAAATTGTAATAACTACTATTTGTTTATATGTCTGGGACTTAGACATGTTATATATGTTATCTCATATGATGCTTAGATAGCCTGTAAAGTACAGGTTAGTATTATCCTGCTTTTCAGGTGAGGAACCTAACGCTTACAAAGAGTAACTTGTCCAGGTCTCACAGCTAGTAATTGGGTCAGGTTGCCTTTCTGTGTTTTCAGTATTTCCCCCCAAACAAATAGTAAAGATTTGAACTACTAGTCCTGGTGTCTTTCAGGAGTATAGTCTATGTTAGGAAATAACCTAACACAATTTCTTCACTAGCCTGAGCTTTCTACTAGGCGCAATGTGTAATTACAACATTCAGTGAATATCTGTGTACTAAACTTTGGGGGTGGAGAGGGAGTTGAAGGTCTGGTGGAAAGAGACTTCAAACACAACCATGAGAAAACAAAGCATTCATCTGTAAAGTGTTTAACTACTGAAAGCCTATAATAGCCTAACATAGCACATACCATTAATGATGATGGGGTTTCACATCTCACTGAGAAACTTCATAATTGGACATGGAAAATGTTATGTGACATTTTTAAGGGAAGATTATTTGGTTTAAGTGGGAAATAGGAAATCTCTCATGCTTTGTTTTTCCTTCTAAAATGTCATAGCTGGGGGTGCCTGGGTGGCTCAGTCAGTCAAGTGTTCGACTTCAGCCCAGGTCATGACCTCACGGTTTGTGAGTTTGAGCCCCACATTGGGATCTGTGCTGACAGCTCAGAGCCTGGAGCCTGCTTCGGATTCAGTGTCTTCCTCTCTATCTGCCCCTCTCCTGCTCCTGCTCTGTCTCTCAAAAATAAATAAATGCTAAAAAAAAAAAAAAAAAAAAAAAAAAAAGTCATAGCTGAAAACATAACTAACTCCCCAGGCTTGAAAAGATTCTTGGGTTCTGACTGACCATTTTACAGAGGATCCAGAATGAACACTGTAACTTGACTTATTTCTCATTTCTTGTCATGAAATATATAGGCTGTAGGTCCTTTGAACCAACAAATCTGGTTTTGGTTTTTGGGTCATTATGTTAAGAGCATCCAGACATTGGTTCTTTTGATATTTCCCATCTTTTGATCATACTGATTTTTAATATGTCTTTTATTTTCAGAAGGAGTTTTGGAACACCTACACAAAAGCCCAACAAGGAGAGAGTAACCGAGGAAGTGACTGGTTTCAGTTTTACCTTACCTTTCCATTAATCTTTGGCCTCTTCATTATCCTTCTTGTCATTTTCCTAATTTGGAGATGCTTCCTCAGAAACAAAACTCGCAGACAGACAGTAACTGAAGGCCACATTCCTTTCCCTCAGCACCTTAATATTATCACTCCGCCTCCCCCACCAGATGAAGTGTTTGATAGCAGTGGATTGTCACCAGGCTTCCTGGAATATGTAGTTGGGCGCTCAGATTCTGTCTCCACTCGCCTATCCAACTGCGATCCTCCACCCACCTATGAGGAAGCCACTGGCCAGGTGACCCTCCGGAGGAGTGAAACAGAACCTCATTTAGACCCACCCCCAGAGTATGAGGACATCATCAATTCCAACTCAGCCAGTGCCATTGCCATGGTGCCTGTGGTCACCACCATCAAATGAAACTGTAACCTTTTTACTATAATCATTTTTAAAATACTAATGAAAGAACTTTCTAGCACTTTACCACTACATAAATGTGCATTGACTTATTGTATTGGACTCTGACAGCATACCACTTCACATTTTCTGATTTGATTTTCATTAGATTTGTTTCCGACTATAAAATCATTATCCATGCTCATTTTTGCTAATCAAAATATGTGAAGAGGGAAAAACATATTAGTGGAGGTCTTTATGTGATGTGATGAGGTACACATATGTGTGTATGTATTTCTATGCATACATATGTGTATGCACATCAGCCCAGTATATGTGCAAGTGTCTTAAAAAGCCATTAACTTCTGTCTAAATCACCTATAAAGAGAACATTACTCACCAAAATAAGGGGGGGGGGGGACAGCAACAACTTGTACCATAGCCAGCCACATGCTGTTGAATTTTGAAAATAAGATGAACTTAGTATGTTTTCTAATTCTTACTGGCTTTTGTTAACCTCCTTTTTCGTCAGCTACCTTAAAAAATGCATGTAATCCACCTTGATTTTAGAAACATCTCAAAAGGAGAGAGCGAAGGCACAATAAATGATAATTTACTTATAGTATATAGCAAGAATACCATTGGTCATTAGTGGCATTTGGGTGGAATGATTTTGTTATTTTTGACTGCCTTCCCCTTAACTCCTAAAATTAAACACTGTTTGCTTAGTGTCTGAATAGCTCGTGCTATTTGTATTAACATCTTGGTTAAATACAGAGAGGATCTCCTGGCAGCAGGATAGTTTCTAAACTAGTTATATGTATTAATGACAGGGAAGAGATACAGATTTCTCATTTGCTCATTTGTGACCATAATTATTTTCTTTTTGCTGTTTCAGTGTCTTTTACTCTACTGTCTACTCCTTCTCTTACCACCACAGAATTTGTAAGAACCCAAGAATTTAGTAAAAATCTTGAAATTATCTTCTTAGTTTTTATATAGACTGAAGTCTTTGCTTCAAGATGATTAGGAGGCGTTTTCCATTAAATTAAGAACTATGATTTTTATATTGCTCTCCAATTGGTGGAGGCAGATTGCAAAGTCTGTTGTGCCAGGTGCACATAGTTTCACATATTTTCATTGTTGCTATTTCATTTTGTATTTTCATCAAATTTTTTAAAGTTCAGGATATTTACTTTGCTCTTGGAGTAAAGGGAACAGGCTATGAATGAACTGCCAACAGAAACTGGCACAGAAAGGAAAAGAGGGCTGTTCCATTAATATAGGCACTGATGGAAAATTCATTCTGTTGGTCAGGGAAATATCTCTGCCACTCCCAAGCCTCCTTAGTGTTGGATAAAATGGTTAATGAAGCAGAAGGAGTACAGGTTTTGTAAGTGTCAGTCATATCCTGCCGCCTCCATCTCCATCCCTACAGACTGCCCCCCTCCAGTCCTTCCCTGGAACCCAAGGAAGGAGAAATACTGGGGGGAAACCCTGAACCAGGAGTCAGATGACCCGAATTCTAATCCTGTTCTCTAAAAAAGGTACTTGCCCTGGTACCGTGGGAAAGACCCATATCTACACCTCAGATTCTTGAACTCTGAAACGGATAATGTCATTTATCCTGCCCTTCTCCAGGGGCTTTAAAAGGATCTAATGAGATGGTGTGTATGAAAATAATTCTTTAGATGTGAAGAGCTGTCTGCATGTAAGGTCATAGCATTGCTCTTATTGTGCTTAAGGGAGAATTTTCTCCCTGTTTCCCTAAAATTTATCAGAGGTTTCACATAGTGAGAAGTAGAGTAGACTGCTCCATAAATGGCTAACGTGTTCCTGACCTGAGTGTCTTGCTATTAAACTTCTGTCACTCTGGTCTATCCCAGTGCTGTGCCAATTTGAGACGACAGCCAGCTTATCACAAACAGGATTAAGAAGATATTGGAAAGGAAACTAAGATGTATGTGTTTAAGATGTATGTAGTTAATAGGTTTCATATCTTTCCTGAACTAAGAATTAATAAATCTTGACCCTCATCTCAGTAGAAATGACAATATTAACTTGAATTTGGCCATGAGCACATGGTAACTTTTGGCTTCTAGTTGTAGCTGAAAGTGGGAGTGTTTGATCCAGTGACACGTGTGTGTGTGTGTGTGTGTGTGTGTGTGTGTGTGTGGCTATTTTGGCTCTTTTTTAAAGGAAAATTAAGGTTCCTTTTTTTATGGGCTTTTTTTTTTTTTTTTTTGATTATTAACATTAGGCCTTACATTAAACCAGCAGTTTTTAAAGTGTGGCTGGCCCATGAACCCCTGGGAGCCCTTGAGAGAATGTTAGGACATCTGTGAGATCAAAACTATTTTCATAATAATACACAGGCATTGTCTTTTCATTCTCTCAAGAAGAAGTTGAAAATGCAAAACAATGCCATTTCCCACAAATCTTTTTTTCTGTTTTAGGAAATATAGGTATTTTCTTAAAAATGTTATTTATGTTAGCATGTAATAGACTTTCATTTTTAAATAAATGCTTACAGTTTTTTTTAGTTTTATTTTCTAATATGGCAAATATTGATGGATATAAACTCTATAAACAAAAGCTCTTTGGCATCCCGATCTCTAATAAATTTTAAAGAGTATAAAGGGGTCTGGAGACCCAAAGTTTTAGAATTACAGGGTCAGACAAAGGAACAGGATGTTCTATTACTATGTATATACTTGCAAGTTTATCTTACATTTTAAAGTCTTGATATTGGATTTAATGCTGCCTCTTAATGATACCTGAATTGCAGTAGAAGAATGGATATTGATTCTTGAAGCAAAAGCCAAACGCTTCATCAGTTGATACAGCTTTTTGGCCTGTTGGTCCAAGACAACACACTACTCTGTAGTGATACTGATACCAGCCACAGATCTCTGGCAGCATTTGTGTGATAAAGACAGGATAACAAAATACCACTTTCTTCAAGAAACATTTCTTAGTTCGTTTTGTTTGATTTTGATTTGGGTTTTACATTTTTCAAAACCCTTTTGCTACCCCTTCTGGTTTTATAAACTGAGTTTCTTAACATTTGTTATAATTAAAGGGGCTTGTCTGGAATATTTTTTATGCTTTTGCCTTTCTTACATGATTGATATTACATTCACCTTTGGTCGTTTTTAATAAAGGTTTATTTTTGCAGATATATTTAGTACCTTTCTTAAGCAGTAATTAAGTTGAATCAACCAGTTTGCATTTAAACGAGAGAATGGGCTTCATAGTCTTCCAATGGAATGATTTCCAGGCCTCCATGATGCAGTGGTTGTGTATGGGATCCCAGAACTGGCACTTTCTGCCTTTCTGCTTGGAATGTCACAATGAATTATATGTGTTTAAAGTAAATTCAAGGATTTCTTTTTTTCTTATTGACCAGTACAAATACAAATGTTGTGTTTGATTCATTGTTAATGATGACTTCAAGATTGATGATGTGATACAATAACTGTGGAGGTAGCTTTAACTTGGTTCTGTGTAAATAGCATGTGTTTTATTATAATTCACATTTTTAAACACTTGGTTTACATTAAATTATGATATTTAACTATTTTTATGTTTATACTAGGTAAGGTTTTTCTTATGTTTCTGTGTTTTTGGTATGCTAAATAAAGCTATTTTTAAACCCAAGAGATTTGTTTTCTGCCGTGTATTAATTCTGTTATGGTAAGGTGATAACATGCTGCATAAGCTTTTATTAATTGTGGTCTTTTTAACAAGGGAAGATTATTGTTTCTTTTTTCTTACATATTTAAGAAATATTGTTCAGTAATCCTAAATTGGAGAATACCTCAGGGTATTCTCAGCAGAAGAAAAAACTTTCTATACTACTAACTTTTGAATGATGTTGGCATGATGCAAAATGGGAACACTTGGTCCAGAGGGCCCTCCCTGCTGTAGTGTAGTGTGTCAAGTCTTGGGTATTGTGTTGTCTGCAGATACCAAGGAGCTGGGGGTTTTTTTCCTCTTTAACGGCTTATATTTGACATTTGAGAATATGAGAAAGGAAAGCACAAGATGGAAACATTTGTGACCACAGGGCATCTTCCTAAGTGTAGTTACCTCAAAGACTAAAAAGGTGATGTGATAGGTCATTGACCCAGCTAATGTAAATATGACTTGATCTTTATGGTATAAAAATTAAAATGATTTACTTACCATCTATACCTACAATTTCTTCTTGAATGTAAGTCTGAGTATCCATTTTGTAAGTCTAAATCCCCAAAGAGTTGTGTAAAACATAACAGGGTACTTTTTAAAAACTATATAGCAATTTCTAAAAATTATATAACATACAGATTAATAATACATCATGAAACCCAACACCGAGATCAAGATATTTCTAGCACCCTAGAAGGCTCCGTCATACACCTCTCCTTAAACATAACACTATTCTCACATCTATCATAAGAGATCAGGTTTTTAAATTTCATACTTGGCTGTGGCCATATGGACTTGGCTCTCTTCCTTTTTTAAATTCTTATTTCAGAACACTTCAAGGTAGAAGTTCCAGAGCTGCTCTTCCATCCTTCTCCTTGAACTACTCCTCTTCTAAACCTTTTCTACACACCTGAAGCTCTTTGAGGGCAAGAATTATGTTTAATCCCTTTAATTCTCTTCCTCCAAAACATCAAATACCTTAAAGTGAGGGCTTTTTTAATCCTATGTATTGATCAAAATATCAGTTTTCTGTCTTCATGCTTGTGTTTCTGCTGTAGTTCTTATCACCTACCATTTCCTTAAACTTTGTATGATGACATTTTGTTTTCATTTTATCTATATATCTATATCCAATCTATATCTATATCTCTATATTTTTTTACTTCAAAATCTGTGATCTGGTCCCACAGGCCTATCTGATTTTATTTCCTTCCATAGCTCAGGTAATAGATATTTACAAAGTGCCTACTTTGTGTGAAACTAGGGTCATAAGAAAATAATGGTGCTTATAGATGTCATCCCTGGGATTTTGCAGCAGGCCAAGTCTGGGATAAATTTATAATTTAATTTAGTGTAATCCTAATTCCACTCCAGCTCACAGATTCTTTTTCCACAAAGTCCCACTGTGTTTATAATCAGTCTTTTTTATCATGGTCCTGCATATTAGTCTATGTTGTTATTTTTATATAAGTTTTTAGCAATGGTAGCTAACTTTGAAAAAAATTCATAGAACCCTAATATGTTAAATTGATAACTCTCTCAAAAATAAATATTTAAAAAAAGGGGGGGGCACCTGGGTGGCTCAGTCGGTTGAGCATCCCACTTTGGCTCAGGTCATGATCTCATGGTTTGTGGGGTCGAGCCCCACAACGGGCTCTGTGCTGACAGCTCAGAGGCTTGAGCCTGCTTCAGATTCTGTATCTCCCTCTCTCTCTGCCCCTCCCCTGTGTGCTCTCTTTCTCGCTCACTCACTGTCTCAAAAATAAATAAGCATTTAAATTGATAAGGCTGGTGGTTCACTACAGAAATAGGAAGCTTGGAACCTCACCTTACTTCCAGTCCAAGTCACAGCAAACACTAGAACTTCATGAACATAATTAGACAACCACTGTAATATAACATCTATCAATGTCCGATTTCATACCTCCTCACACACAATTTACAGAATCTCCTCCACTAACAGACTGATTAGGGTTTAAAATGCTCTTTTTAGTCCAGTTCCTAACTCCTAAGCAAACTGCACTGACCACTAACATACACTGTCCACAAAAACTGAAGAGAGAGCCAAAGAATGTTAATAGCTTTGATTCTGTGTTTATGTCACTTCCAACATCACCGTATTTCTTGCTACATTTTCAATAATAAGTCCCTTTGCATTTGTGGTTAATGATTTGAATATATTCATAAATCCTATTTAAAAACAAACATTGCACTATATGCTAATTTGGATGTAAATTTTAAAAAATAAAAAATAAAACAAGTTATAAGAAAAATAAGTCAAAACAAGCATACAGTGATGTCAATGAAATAGCATGGAGTAGGGAATTCCAAAAACATGTTCTTCCTCAAAAGCAGCAAATAGGGGCACCTAGGTGGCTTAGTCGGTTGAGAGTGCAACTCTTGATTTCGGCTCAGGTCACGAGCTCACATTTTGTGAGTTTGAGCCCTGTATCAGGCTCTGCGCTAACAGTGCAAAACTTGCTTGGGATTTGCCCTCTCTGCCTCTCTCTCTCTCAAAATAAATAAATAAACAAATTTTTTTAATGCATCAAATAAACTGACAAAAATTCTGGGCATCAACTTCATCAGAACTCTAGAAACTAAGTATAATTTAAAGCAACCAGGAAAGGAAAAAACCTTTAATCGTTTGGCCTTCCCCTGCTTCCTTTCTCAGTGGCATCTTGTAAGACAATAGCCCACATTCTAAGTATAGGGTCCTAGTACCAGAGGAAGTAAAATGGACCTTATTCTCAAAGAACTGAGGTTGATTGTTCAGCCCTGTATCTTGGCTTCCTGAAGTACCAGCTCAAAGGCTTGCCTTTATTTTGCCTAACCTAGAACTCTCCCAAATTGGAAGCAACCACCTGGGGGATATTTTTCAAAAACACTTAAAGGTAAATGCATTAGGTGCTACCACCTGGACAAGGGATAACACTTGGGGAAAATAACAGAAAACTGAAAACCTTGGGAAGAAAGGCTGGGGAATAAAGAGAATAAGCACTTTTAAAAACTTCCACATAGGAATCTAGATGGCTAAATGCATATAAAGAGCTCAGTGAATTCTCTAAAAAAAAAATCTGAGAGGCTCTAAACTCTCAACTTTGACCTCAGATTCTCCATAAGCAGAAAGTGAAAGTTAGGGTAGAGTTCTATGTCATCTGGCCAAAAGTTGAAGGTTTCCCCCAACACACAAAGAGAGCCCATGTGCTAAAAACAGGATACTTTTGGGGAGAGAGTTTAACAAACTCTCAGATCACTAGCTGACCACTATAATAACAGAAACAAGACTACAGTAACACATGTGACAAGGAATACAGACTTTACAAAATGAGTTAAAAAAAATCACTAAACCAACGAACAACTAGAACAAACGGCAAAACAAACCCTGAAGACAGAGGAAAATCAGATTTCCAGAGTTGCCCTTCTATAATACTAATTCATTAGTCCCATTACTGCTGAGAATACTACCCAGCCCTGAACATCTAGGAAGCCTGACCAGAGAACCTAGGAAACCACAGGGCCCATCCTACAGCCTTGCTTAGGAAGGAAACCAAGACAGTCCAACTATTCTAAGCCCATGGCATCCATTCCTACATGCCAACCTCAGAGCTTGGGCAGTGGCATCACCCAAAAACAGAACCCAATAGCAAGCCTCACCTACCCAAGGATGTTACCAGCAGACATGGGTTTCTGGACATGTCCAGAAACCCAAACTAAGCTGACTAGTAAAGAATGATCTCTGTCAAACTGAACCTGTCAAGTCTGGAAAAGGAGAACATTTACTCAAATGCACAGACACCAACTTAAGGAATCAAGGATAAAAGTAAGGTAAATGGGACACCTCCAAAAGAAATTAATAAATCCCCAACAAATGACTAAAGAAACGAAGATCTATGAACTGTCAAAGAATTCAGAATAATCTTTTTAAAGTTCAGTGAACTAAAAGTACACATAGACAATTCAGTGAAATAAAACAATGCATGATAACAGAAGTTCAAAGAAATAGGAACTATCAAAAACAAACCCTACATCTAAAAAATATAATAAGTGAAACTGATTATTCAATAAAGAGCTTCAAAAGCAGGCTCAACCAAGAAGAGCAAATGACCTAGAAGACTTGAAATTATCAACTTATTAGAAGAAAATTAAAGAATGAAGAAAGTCTAGGGGACTTATGGAACACAATCAAAAGAAACAGTATCTATATTATGGGGATTCAAGAAAAACAAAAGAAAGGAATAGACAAGATATTTAAAGCAATAGTGGTTACAATCTTCCCAAACCTGGAGACAGAAATGGACATCCAGATCCATGAAGCCCAAAATATCCTTGAATAGGTTCAACATGAATGGGGCCACACCAAGACAGATTATAATTAAATTGTCAAAAGTCAAAGAATTTCTAAAGCAGCCAAAGAGAGGAGTCACATACAAGGGAATCCTGTATAAGACAATGGGTGAATTTCTCAAAAGAAACATTTTGGGCCATGGAAAATGAGATGAGATATTCAAAATATGTGAAGAAAAAAACCTTTCAACCAAGTTATTCCAGCAAGGTTATCCTTCAGAAATGGAGAGAGAGAGACTTTCGCAAACAAAAGCTGAGAGAGTTAATCAACATTAGATCTGCCTTACAAGAAATGCTAAAGAAAACTGTTTGAGTAGAAATAAAAGGATGGTAATAAACATCATAAAAACATAAGAAGGTAGTGTAAAACTTACTGCTTATGATAAATATACAACCAATGGCACTTAAAACTCTAGTATAGGTCCAAGATGGCAACATAGGGAGACCCTGAACTCACCTCCTCCACAGAAAACACCAAATTCTACCCATTAACAGAATAATTCCTCCTGACGAAAAACTGAGGACTGAACAGCTTCTAAACAACCAAAGAAAGAGAGAACAGCAAGAGAGATGGAGACACAGTAACAAAGGGAACCCCACCCCCAACACTGCAAATAGCAATGGGGATAGTACTGAAGGACTAGGAACAATTTCCTATGTCCTTGGGCATAGAAACAAAGCTAAAGTATAGAAGAGCAACTAGCATATAAAAGGGACAACACCAGAAATCCGCAAAGAGGCAGAAGAACTGTAGGAACAGTAGGTCAAAGGGACTGGAGAACAATAGGTTTACATTCCTACTCCACCTTAAAAGCATGGACTGAAGCAGGGTCTTGACGCCATAACAAGTGGATCCAGTCATCACAGTAAGCTTGCAACCTCCGCACACTCAGTGTCTGCAAGCCCACACCCACCACTTGTGGTGCTGGAGCACAGAAAATAAGCCATATTTTAAACGTGTCTTGTTTTATTTTTGTTCTATTTAGGTTCCTTTTCCCTCTTTTTTTTCCTTATATTTTTGTCTTTATTATTTTGTCTTTTTTTAACATGTTTTTTTCTCTGATGTTGTTGTACTTGTTATTATTTTCTTCTTTCTATAAAAAGCCATGATCTAAAACAGTAACTAGCATATAAAGCCACAGCTCCAGCCAGCCAGCAAAAGTCACTAAGCATATACAGCCTACATAGGGAAAACCATACACAAGACCACCCCTCCAAATTTAGAAGTAGCTGTGCCATCTCATCCATAGAAACAAAGTCAAGGAAAATGGGGAGACAGAGGAATATATTCAAAAAGGAAAAAAAAAAGGAAAAATCTTAGGAAAAAACTAAATGAAACAGAGATAAGCAATATGCCTGATAAAGAGTTTAAAGTAATAAAGATACTCACCAAGCTGGAGAGGAGTTCAAGAACTCAGTGAGACCTTTAATAAAGAGGAAGTAAATATTAGCATGAACCAGAGTTGAAGAATACAATAACTGAAATAAAAAACATACTAGAAGGAATTAACAGTTGATTAGAGGATGCAGAAGAATGTATCCATGATCTGGAAGACAGGGTAATAGAAAGCACAGAAGCTGAACAGCTAAAAGAGGAAAGAACTTTTTTTTTTTTTTTTTAATGAGGATAGATTAAGAGGTCTCTTGGACAACATCAAGTGAACACTCACATTATAGGAGTTGCAGAAGAAAAAAAGAAAAAGGTGTAGAAAACTTATTTAAAGAAGTAATAACTAAAAATCTCCCTACCCTGAGTAAGGAAATAGAATCTAGGTCCAAGAATCACAGAGTTCCAAACAAGATGAACCCAAGTAGGCCCACACCATGGCACATAATAAAATGTCAAAGATTAAAAAGAGAGGATCTTAAAAACTGTAGGAGAGAAACAAAAAGCTACCTACAAGGGAAAACCTGTAAGGCCAACAGATGATATTTTAGGAGAAACTTTGCAGGCCAGAAGGGAATGGCAGAATATATTCAAAGTGCTGAAAGGAAAAAAAAAAAAATCCATGACCAACAATACTCTACCCGGCAATGTTATCATTCATATTTGAAGGAGACATAGAGAGTTGTGAGGCAAACAAAAGATAAATAAGTTTATCATCACTAAATAAGCCTTACAAGAAATGCCAAAGACACTCTTTATGTGGAAAAGAAATGGCCACATTAGATATAAGAAAATTCTGAATACAAATACATAAAATATGACAGAATTTAATAAAACATGGAGCAGAAAGAAAGGAAGAGAAGGCAAAGAAGAAAAAGAAGTATGTTTTCTTCTTTCTCTGTTTTTTTGTTGTTTTGTTTTTTGGGATTTTTTTTTAGAGTGTGTTTGAACTTAAATGACCACCAAATAAATACAAACAGCTACTTACTTAGAATATATATGAATCTCATGATAACCACAAACCCAAAACCTACGAAAGATAAACAAAAAACAGAGAGAAAGAAAACAAATCATAACACTATAGAAATTCACTGATTACAAAGAAAGAGCATGAAAAGAAGAAAGGGAGAACTAAAAAAACAAAAACGAAAACAAGAAAACAAAATTTAAAAAGGCAATAAGTACCTACTTATCGATAATTACTTTAAATGTAAATGGCTTAAATGCTCCAATCAAAAGACACAAAGTGGCAGAATGGGTAAAAAAAAGAAACAACAAGACCTATCTGTATTCTGCCTAAAAAAGCATACCTAAAGACACATACAGACTGAAAGTAAAGGGACAGAAAAACATTTATCATACAAATGGAAGTGAGAAAAAAAAAAGCTGGGTAGCAATACTTATGTAAGACAGAATAAACTTTAAAACAGATGGTAATAAGAGACAAAGGGGGGGGGATTACATAATGATAAAGGAATCAATCCAATAACAGGATATAACAATTGTAAATATCTATGCACTCAACACCGGAACACCTAAATACATAAAGCAAATATTAGCTGATATAAAGAGAGAAATTGATGGTAATAATAGTAGGGGACTTTAACACTCCACTTATATCAATGGATGTAAGAACACATTGGACCAGATGGACATGAAGAGATACATAAAGAACTTTCCTTCCAAAAACAACAGAATGCACATGGAACATTCTCCACAACAGATCCTATATTAGGCCATAAAGCAAGCCTCAATAAATGTAGGAATACCGAAATCACACCATATATCTTTGCTGATCACAATGGTGTGAAACTAGAAATAAATTGGAAGAAAAAAACTTTAAAAATCTCAAATATGTGGAGGCAAACATGATACTAAACAACTAGTGAGTCAACAAAGCAATCAAAGGAAAAATAAAAAATACATGGAGACAAATGAAAATTAATAGTCCAAAATCTTTGGAACACAGTGAAAGCAGTTATAAGAATGCAGTATATAATGAAAAAAAAAAAAAAAAGAAACAAAGCCCAAGGTGGGTAGAAGGAAAGAAATAATAAAGATCAGAGCAGTAATAAATAACAGACTAAAACAACAATATAAAAAAAAAAAATCAATGAAACCAAGAGCTGGTTCTTGGAAAAGGAAAACAGAATTGACACTCCTGACCAGACTCATCAAGAGAAAAAGATAAAGAACCCAAATAAATAAAATAAGAAATGAGAGGAAAAATAACAACTGACACCACAGAAATTTATAAGAGAATACTGCAAAATATTATAGGCCAACAAACTGGACAATCTGAAAGAAATGGATAAGTTCCTAGAAACATACAATATTCCAAACCTGAACCAGGAAGACATAGAAAATCTCACAAACTGATTACAAGTAACAACACTGAATTGGTAATCAAAAACTACCAAAAATAAAAGCCCAGGACAAGATGGATTCACAGGTGAATTTTAAAAGACACTTAAAGAAGAGTTAAAATCAATTCTCTTCAAACTATTCCAAAAAGTAGAAGTATCAGGAAATCTTCCAAATTCTTTTTATGATGCCAGCATTATCCTGATACCAAAACCAAAGACACCACACACACACACACACACACACACACACACACACACACACACACACACAGCAAGCAAAGAAAAAGGAAAAGAAAAAAGAAAACTACAGGCCAATATCTCTGATGAACATAAACTGAAGAATCTTCAACAACATAGTGGCAAAACACATTCAACAATACATTTAAAAAGACTCCTCACCATGATCAGCTGGGGTTTATTCTAGGGATACAAGGATGGTTCAACATTCAGAAATCAATGTCATATACCACATCAACAAAACAAAGGATAAAACCACATGATCATCTCAACAGATGCAGGAAAAGCAGTTGACAAAGTATAGCATCCATTCATGATAAAAATTCTCAAAAAAGTGGGTTTAGAGGAAACATACCTCAACATAATAAAGGCCATATATGAAAAACCCACACCTAATATAATACTCGATAGTGAAAAACAGGTAATTTTCCCTTTAAGGTCATGAATAGTATCCAGTCTTGCCATTGTTACTCTATATATTAGTGGAGGTCCTAGCCACAGCAATCAGATGAGAAAAATAAGAGCATCTATATAGGTAAAGAAAAAGTTAACTGTCACTCTTCACAGACATAATAATATACATAGAAATCCTAAAGACTCCACCAGAAACTAGTAGAAGTAATGAATTTGGTAAAGTGGTAGGATACAAAATTAATACACACAAATCAGTACCATTTCTATATACTAGTAATAAATAACATAAAGAGAAATTTTAAAAACAACACAATCTACAGATGCACCAAAAAGAATACCTAGGAACAAACAACCAAAAAGGTGAAAGACTTGTATTCCAAAAACTATAAAATGCTGATGAGAGAAATTGAAAATGACTCAAACAAAGGGAAAGAAATCCCATGCTCATGGATCCGACAAATTAATACTGTTAAAATGTCCATATTATCCAAAGCAATCTACAAATTCAATGCAATCCCTGTCAAAATACAACAGCATTTTTAACTAAACTAGAATAATACTAAAATTTGTATGAAACTACAAAAGACCCCAAATAGCCAAAGCAATCTGAAAAAGAAGAACAAAGCTGTGGGTATTACAATCCCAGATTCCATACTTCAAGTTATATTACAAAGCTGTACTAATCACAACAGTATGGTACTGGCACAAAAACAGACACATAGATCAATGGAACAGTAATAGAGACCACAGAAATAAACCCACAATTATATGGCCAATTGATCTATGACAAAGAAGGCAAAAATATGCAAAGGGAAAAGACAGTCTTTTCAACAAATACTGCTGGGAAACTGGACAGGTACATGTAAAAGAATGACACTGGACCACTTTCTAACACCATACACAAAAATAAACTCAAAATGGATTAAAGACATAAATGTGAGACATGAAACCATAAAAATCCTAGAACAGAACACAGGCAGTAATTTGACATCACCCTTAGCAACATTCTTCTACATATGTCTCCTAAGGCAAGGGAAACAAATGCAAAAATAAAGCATTAGGATTACAGCAAAATAAAAAGCTTCTGCAAAGCAAAGGAAACCAAATCAACATAACAAAAAGGCAATCTAACCTACTAAGTGGGAGAAGATATTTGCCAGCAATATATCTGATAATGGGTCAATATCCAAATATATAAAGAATTTATAGGGGCACCTGGGTGGCTCAGCCGGTTAAGCGTCTGACTTTGCCTCAGGTCATGATCTCATGGTTCGTGGGTTCAAGCCCCGAGTTGGACTCTGTGCTGACAGCTCAGAGCATGGAGCCTGTTTCAGATTCTGTGTCTCCCCCTCTCTCTGCCCCTCCCCCGCTCATGCTCTGTCTCTCTCTCTCTCTCTCAAAAATAAACAAACATTAAAAAAATTAATAAAAGAGAATTTAGACAACTCAACACCAAGAAAACAAGCAATCCAATTAAAAAAATGAATAGATCTGAATAGACATTTTTCTAAAGAAGATATACACATAACTAAGAGACACATGAAAAGATGCTCAACATCACTAATTAGGGAAATGCAAATCAAAATCACAATGAAGTATCATGTCACATGAGTTAGAATGGCTAAAATCAAAATGACAAGAAATAAGTGTTGACTAGGATGTGGAGTAAGGGAATCCTTGTGCACTGTTGGTGGAAATGCAAACTGGTATAGCAACTGTGGAAAACAGCATGGAGGTTCCTCAAAAAATTTAAAAGATACAACATGATCCAGTAATTCCACTATTGGTTATTTACCCCCCAAAAACTAAAACAGTAATTCGAAGAGATATGTGCAACCCTATGTTTATTGCAGCATTATTTACAATAGCCAAATTATGGAAGCAACGTAAGTGTCCCCCAATAGATGAATCATCAGATAAAACATGGTGTGTGTGTGTGTGTGTATGTGTATATATATATGTAATGTGTATATATATAATCTCATCCTTTTTATGGCTACATAATATTCCACTGTGTGTGTGTGTGTATGTATATATATATATATATATATATATATATATATATATATAAAACATGGTGTGCACACACACACACACACACCATGTTTTATATATATATACATACACACACACACACACACACACACACACACACACAGTGGAATATTATGTGGCCATAAAAAGGATGAGATTATATCATCTGAGACAACAGGGGTGGACCTAGAAGGTATTACTCTAAGTGAAATTAGACTGAAAAAGACACATGCTATATAATTCTACTCATGAGTAGAATTAAAAAAATGAATAAATAAACGGGGCGCCTGGGTGGCTCAGTCGGTTAAGCGGCCGACTTCAGCTCAGGTCATGATCTCGCGGTCCGTGGGTTCGAGCCCCGTGTCGGGCTCTGTGCTGACAGAGCCTGGAGCCTGTTTCAGATTCTGTGTCTCCCTCTCTCTGACCCTCCCCTGTTCATGCTCTGTCTCTCCCTATCTCAAAAATAAATAAAACATTTAAAAAAAATGAATAAATAATCAAAAAGCAGAATCAGACCTATAAATACAGAAAACAAACTGATGGTTGCCAGGGAAGGGTGTGAGGTTTGCACAAAATGGGTGAAGGGGAGAGGGAGATATGTGCTTCCAATTATGAAATGAACAATTCATGAGAATAAAGGGCACAGCATAAAGAATACAATAAATATTTTAGTAGTGCTGTAATGGGACAGATCGTTGTGGTGAACATAGTATTATGTATGTATTTGTTAAATCAATAAATTATACACCTGAAATTAATATAACATTGTGTGTCAACTATACAATAGAGAAATGAATAAATGAATGTTGTAGTGCCTATCCTTAAAGAGCTTATAGTCCTGCCCCCTTCACAATTTGAATAGGTTTATGAAGGTAGTAAGACCATCTGTAACAACAAACTCTAGCTTGAAAGTTAAAAAGCAAATATAATAAAAATAACTACCATAATCTGCTACTAGTTACTCCATATAAAAATTATGCATACTATAATATCAGTAACCTAAAATGTGAGGGTAAGGAGAAATAAAAATGTAAGTAAGTATTCAATTGAAGTTATCAGTATAAAATAGAGTGTTATAATTTTAAGATACTTTGTTTAAGCCTCATGATAACCACTAAGAAAAATCTATAGAGGTACACAGAAAAACATTATAAAAAAAAGTCAAAGCATACTGATACCTAAAGAAATCAAACACACACAAAAAAGGCAGCAGAGTAAGAAACAAGGAATAATTGATCTACCAAAGAGAAGCAATTAATAATAAGGCAAAAGTAAGTCCCTACAATAAAAAAATTAAACAAAAATGGTTTAAATTTCCATATTACTCAGCCATAAAAAGAATGAAATCTTGTCATTTGTAATGACATGGATGGAGGTAAAGAGTATGCTAAACAAAGTAAGTCAGAGAAAGACAAATACCATATGATTTCATTCATATGTGGAATTTAAGAAAAAAAACAGATGGACATAGTGGGGGAAAAGCGAGAGACAAACCAGAAAACAGCCTCCTATCTATACAGAATAAACTGAGGGTTGCTAGAGGGGAGGTGGGGGGGTATGAGTGAAATAGGTGACGGGTATTAAGGAGGGCACTTGTGATGAGCACTGGGTGTTGTATGTAAGTGATGAATCACTAAGTTCTACACCTGAAGCTAATATTACACTGTATGTTAACTAACTGGAATTTAAATAAAAACTTAGAAAAAAAGAATATTTCCTAGGGATGTCCTGAGAAAAAGGAACACTTTTGCATTGCTGGTGGGAATGCAAACTTGTGTACCCACTCTGGAAAACAACATGGAGGTTCCTCAAAAAATTAAAAATAAAACTACCCTATGACCCAGCAATTGCACAACTAGGTATTTATCCAAAGGATACAGGAGTGCTGATTTGTAGGGGCATATGTACCCCAATGTTTATAGTAGTGTTTTCAACAATAGCCAAATTATGGAAAGAGCCCAAATGTCCATCAACTGATAAATGGATAAAGAAGATGTGGTATGTACACAGCCAACACATATACACACACACATACACACACATACACACACCATGGACTACTACTCAGCAATGAAAAAGAATGAAATCTTGCCATTTGTAACAATGTGGATGGAACTGGAGGATATTATGCTAATCAAAATAAGTAAGAGAAAGACATATCACATGATTTCACTCATACGTGGAATGTGAGAAACTTAACAGATGATCATAGGGGAAGGGAAGGAAAAATAAGATAAAAACAGAGAGGGAGCAAACCATAAGAAACTCTTAAATACAGAGAACAAACTGAGGGTTGATGGGAGTGGGAGGTTTTGAAAGTGGGTGATGGGCACTGCAGAGGGAACTTGTTGGGATGAGCACTGGGTGTTAAATGTAAGAGGATGAATAACTGGATTCTACTCCTAAAGCCAAGGTTACACTGTATGTTAACTAACTTGAGAATAAATTTTAAAAAAAGAAAAAAAAGAGACATCATGTAAATGGATGTCAAAAGAAAGCCAGACTAGCAATACTTATATATTACAAAATAGACTTTAATCAAAGAGTGTAACAAGAGACAAAAAAAGACATTATATAATAATAAAGGGGACAATCCAACAAGAAGATATAAACAAATTGTTAATATTCATGCACCCAACATGAAAGCACCCAAATACATAAAAGAGTTAATAATAAACACGAAGTAACTAATTGACAATAATACAGTAATAGTAGGGGACTTTAACATCCCACTTACATCAACTGACAGACCATCCAAACAGAAAATAAACAAGGAAACAGTGGCTTGGAATGACACACTGGACCAGATGGATTAACAAATATGTTTAGAACATTCCATCCTAAAAGAACAGAATACACATTCTTTTCAAGTGCATGCAGAAAATTCTCCAGAACAGACCACAATTAGATCACAAAACAAGTCTAAACAAATTCAAAAAGACCAAAGTCCTACCATGCACCCTTTCTGATCACGGTGCTATGAAACTAGAAATCAACCACAAGACAAAATCTGGAAAGATCACAAATACATGGAGATTAAATAACATGCTACTAAAGAATGAATGGGTCACCCAAGAAATCAAAGAAGAAATAAAAAAAATACATAAAAACAAATGAAAATAAAAATACAATGGTCTAAAATCTTTGGGATGCAGCAAAGGTGGGTCTAAAAGGGAAGTTCATAGGCATACAGGCCTACCTCAAGAAGTAAGAAAAATTTCAAAGAAACAACCTAACCTTATACTTAAAGGAGGTAGGAAAAAAAACCCACAAAGCTCAAAACGAGAAGGAAGGAAATAATAAGTATCAGAGCAAAAATAAATTTTACAGAAAAAAAAAAAAAGAACTGATCAATGAAACCAGGAGCTGGTTCTATCAACAAAATTGATAAACCTCTAACCAGATTCACTGAGAGAGAGAAAGAGAAGGAGAGAATGAGAAAGAACTCAAATAAACAAAATTGGAAATGAAAGAGAAGGGGCGCCTAGGCAGCTCACTTGGTTGAATGTCGGACTCTTGATTTTGGCTCAGGTCATGATTTCACAGTTTGTGGGATTGAGCCCCATGTTGGGCTCTGCACTGACAGGATACAGACTGCTTGGGATTCTCTTCCCCCCCGCCCTTCCCCTGCTACACACACACACACACTCTCTCTCAAAATAAATAAATTAATTAAAAAGATGAGCATCACATTTTAGGTGGAAAAAAAAAAGATATGAAAGAGGAGAAATAACAACCAACACCACAGAAATAGAAAAGATTTAAAGAGAATATTATGAAAAATTATATGCCAACAAATTACACAACCTAGAAGAAATGGATAAACTCCTAGAAACATGTAACCTTCCAAAACAGAATCCAAAAGAAATAGAAAACCTTAACAGACTAATTACCAGCAATGAAATTCAATCAGTAATCAAAAAACTTCCAACAAACAAAAGTCCAGAATCAGAGGGCTTCACAGGTGAATTCTATCAAACATGTAAAGAAAAGTCATTATGTATTCTTCCCAAAATATTCCAAATAATAGAAGAGGAAAGACAACTTCTAAATTCACTCTATAAGACCAGTATTATCCTGATACCAAAGGCAGATAAGATACCACAAAAAGGAGAACTACACAGGCCAATATCTCTGATGAACATAGATGCAAAAATCTTCAACAAAATATTAGCAAACTGAGTCCAACAATACATTAGAAAAATTCATTCACCACGATCAAGTGGGATCTATTCCTGGGAGGCAAGGGTGGTTTAATACTCACAAATCAATCAACGTGATATATCACATCAATAAGAGAAAAGATAAATAACATATGATTATGTTAGTAGATGCAGTAAGACCATTTGACAAAGTACAACATTCATTCATGATAAAACCCCCCAACAAGGTAGGTCTGAAGGGAATATACCTCAACATAATAAAGGACTTATATGAGAAACCCACAGCCAACATCATACTCAATGGAGAAAAACTAAGAGCCTTGCCCCTAAGGTCAAGAACAAGACAAGGATGTCCACTCTCACACTTTTATTCAACATAGTACTACAAGTCCTAGCCACAGCAGTCAGACAACAAAAAGACTTAAAAGACATCCAAATTGGCATGGAAGAATTAAAACTCTATTTCCAGATGACACCATACTATATATAGAAAACTTTCGGTGGTGAAAGACTCCACCAAAATAACTACTATAATTGATAAATGAATTCAGTAATGTGGCAGGATATAAAATCAATATACAGAAATCTGTTGCATATCTGTATATTACTAATGAAGCAGCAGAAAGAGAAATTAAGAAAACAATCCCACTTGCAATGCACCAAAAATAATAAAGTACCTAGGAACAAATGTAACAAAAGAGGTTTAAAGACCTGCACTCTGAACCATAAAATAATGATGAAAAAAACTGAGGAGGAAACAAATGAAAAGACATTTCATGCTCATGGAATGGAAGAATAAATATTGTTAAAATGTCTACGCTACCCAAAGCAATCTACAGATTTACTACAATCCCTATCAAAATACCACCTGAATTTTCCACAGAACTAGAACAAACAATTCTAAAACTGGATGTATCACAATTCCAGACTTTATTACAATTCTATACTAATCCAAACAGCATGGTACTGACAGAAAAATAAACACAGAGTAGAAAACCCAGAAATAAACCCACAATCATATGGTCAATTAATCTTTGACAAAGGAGGAAAGAATATACAATGGGAAAAATGCAGTCTCTTCAATAAATAGTGTTGGGAAAAATGGACAGCTACATGTAAAAGAATGAAACTGGATCACTTTCTTACACCATACACAAAAATAAATACAAGATGGATTAAATACCTAAATGTGAGACAGGAAACCATCAAAATCCTAGAAGAGAACACAGGCAGTAATTTCTCTGACATTGGCCAAAGAAACATTTTTCTAGATATTTCTCCTGGGGCAGGGAAACAAAAGCAAAATAAACATTCAACTATATCAAAATAAAAAGCTTCTGCACAGTGAAAGAAAGTATCAGCAAAACTAAAAGGCAACATTCAGAATGGGAGAAGATATCTGCAAAGGACATATTGATAAAGGGTTAGTATCCAAAATATATAAAAAACTAATACAACTCAGCATGGAAAAAACAAGCCAATTAAAAAATGGGCAGAAGATATGAATAGACATCTCTCCAAAGAAGACATACAGATGGCGAAAAGACACATGAAAACATGTTCCGCATCACTGATCATCAGGAAAATGCAAATCAAAACTACCATGAGCTATCACCTCCCATGTGTCAAAATGGCTAAAATAAAAAACACAAGAAACAAGTGTTGGCAAAGATGTGGAGAAAAAGGAACCTTCTTGCATTGCTGGTGGGTATGCAAACAAGTGCAGCCACTGTGGAAAACAATATGGAGGTTCCTCAAAAAGTTAAAAATAGGATTACCCTACAATCCATTAATCACACAACTGGGTATTTACTAAAAAAATAGAAAGCACTAATTCAAAGGGTTATATGTGCCCCTATCTTTATTGCAACATTATTTGCAATAGCCTAATTATGGAAGCAGCCCAAGTGTCTATCAGTAGATGAATGGACAAAGAAGAAGTAGTATGTATATACAGTAGAATATTATTCATCCATAAAAAAGAATGAAATCTTGCCATTCACAACAACATGGATGGAACTAGAGTGCACTACGCTAAGCAAAATTCATCAGAGAAAGAGAAATACCATATGATTTCACTCATATGTGGAATTTAAGAAACAGAATAAGCAAAGGAAAAAAAGAAAAAGAGACAAACCAAGAAACTGATGGCTACCAGAGGGTAGGACAGTGGGGGGATGGGTGAAATAGGTGATAGGGAATAAAGATTACACTTCTCATGATAAGCACTGAGTAATGTATAGAACTATACATTGCACTATAGTTGAATCACTATACTGTTCACCTAAAAGTAATAACACTGTATGTTAACTATACTAGAATTAAAATATAAAACTTAATTAAAAAACAAAAAAGGACATCATTAAATAAAATCAGAAACAAAAAAGGAGATGTAACAACTGACACCACAGAAATACAAAGGATTATATGAAAATCTTATGAAGTATATGCCAACAAAGTGAACAGCCTAGAAGAAATAGATAAAATTTTAGGATCATAAATTTTAAAAAACTGAATCAGGATGACATAGAAAATCTGAAGAGACCAATTACTAGTAATGCAATTGAATTGGTAATCAAAATCTACCAAAAAATAAAAGTCCAGAACCAGATGACTTCAGAGGTAATTCTACCAAACATTTAAAGAAGAGTTGTTATCTATATTCCTCAAAATATTCCAAAAACAGAAGAGGAAGGAAAGCTTCCAACTACATTCTACAAGAGCAGCATTATCCTGTTAACAAAAGCAGACAAAGCCACCACACAAAAGAAAACCATAGGCCAATATTCATGATGAACACAAGTGCAAAAATCCTCAGCAAAGTATTAGTAAACTGCATGCAACAATACATGAGATAAGGATCATTCACCACAATCAAGTGGGATTTATTCCAGGGATGTAAAAATGGTTCAATATTCCTAAATCAACCAACATGATATACCACATTAACAAAACAAAGAGGGGTGCCTGGATGGCTCAGTTGGTTGGGGTCCCTTTGGCTCAGGTCATGATCTCACAGTCTGTGAGTTCAAGCTCCATGTCAGGCTCTGCGCTGACAGCTCAGAGCCTGGAGCCTACTTCAGATCCTGTCTCCCTCTCTCACTACCCCTCCCTCACTCACATTCTGTCTCTCTCAAAAATAAAAACATAAAAATTAAGAAAAATAAAAGAAGTAACAATTATAAAAGTCATCTCAATTGATGCAGAAAAAAAAAACACTTGACAGAATTCGACATCTGTTTATAATAAAAACTCAACAAAGTGAGCTTAGAGGGAACATAATGCAACATAATGAAGGCCGTATATGAAAAACCCACAGCTAACGGCATACTCAGTGCTGAAAAACTGAGACTTTTCCTCTAAGATCAAGAACATGACAAGCATGTCAATTATTTATTCCACACAGTCCTGGAAGTCCTAGCCACAGCAATCAAACAAGAAAAAGAAATAAAAGCCATCCATACTGGAAAGGAAGAAGTTAAAGTGTCACTATTTGCAGATGATATGATACCATACACAGAAAACCCTGAAGACCCCAGCCCAAAACTGTAAGAATATATTAGTTCAGTAAAGTAAAGAATACAAAATTAACACTGAGAAATCAAGTGCATTTCTATATACTAATTACAAAGTTGCAGGAAGAGAACCTGAGAAAACAATTCCCTTTACAATTGCACCCAAAATAGTAAAATACCTAGGAAAAAAACTTAACCAAAGAGGTGAAAGACCTGTACTCTAATGACTATAAAACATTGACAAGGGGTGCCTGGATGGCTCAGTTGGTGAAGTGTCCAACTCTTGGTTTTGGCTCAGGTCATACACAGTTCGTGGGTTTGAGCCCCGCATTGGGCTCCATGCTAACAGTGCAGAGCCTGCCTGGGATTCTGTCTTTCCCTCCCTCTCTGCCTCTCCCCTGCTCTCTCTCTCTCAAAAATAAACTTTTTAAAAAAACATTGATGAAAGAAATTGAAGATGACACAGGGTGCCTGGGTGGCTCAGTCAGTTAAGTGCTGACTTTGGCTCATGGTTCGTGAGTTCGAGCCCCGTGTTGGGCTCTGTGCTGAAAGCTCAGAGCCTGGATCCTACTTCCAATGCTGTGTTTCCCTCTCCCTCTACCCCTCCCCTGCTCATGCTCGCTCACTCTCTCTCTCTCAAAAATAAAATAAACATTAAAAAAAAAAAAGAAACTAAAGATGACACAAATGGAAAGATTCCATGGTCATGGACTAGAAGAATTAACATTGTTAAAATGTCCATACTACCCAGAGAAATCTATAGATTCAATGCAATCCTTATCAAAATACCAACAGCATTTTTCACAGAACTAGAACAAATAATACCAAAATTTATATGAAACCACAAAAGACCCCAAATAGCCAAAGCAATCTTGAGCAAGAATAAACCGGGAGGTAACACAATCCCAGATTGCAAGATACAGTACAAGCTGTAGTAATCAAAACAGTATGGTTCTGGCACAAAAACAGACACATAGATCAATAGGACAGGATAGAGATTCCAGAAATAATCCCACACCTTTATGGCCAAATAGTCTGTGACAAAGGAGGCAAGAATATACAATGGGGAAAAGACAGTCTCTTTAATAAATGGTGCTGGGAAAACTAGACAGCTACATGCAAAAGAATGAAACCAGACCACTTTCCAAAACTATACACACAAATTCAAAATGGATTAGCCATCTAAATGTGAGACCTGAAACCATAAAACTGTTAGAATACAGGCAGTAACTTCTTTGACATTGGCCTTTGAAACATTTTTCCAGATATGTTTCTTAAGGCAAGGGAAGCCAAAGCAGAATGAACTACTGGGGCTACATAAAAATAAAAAGCATCTGGACAGCAGTGGAAACCATCAACAAAACTAAAAGGCAACTGACTGAATGGGAGAAGACACTTTCATATATATATATCCAATAAGGGGTTAATACCTAGAATATATAAAGAACTTCTACAACTCAACACCAAACCATTTTTGTGACCAATCCTTGCCTTAGAGGATTAAAATAAGACGCAGTACCTTTATATAGATGTAATGAAAAAAATGTAAGAGCCAGTTTTGCTTATTGTAATGCACATGCTTCACATCACGCTTTTGATTGCTGAGGCATCTGCTTCAAAGACAACTATCATGAATAAACACATTATCAGCCACACTGATGAAGAGCCAAGCCACCCACCCCTGAAGTTTCCTTTGTTTTAGAGGTCTTTGGTTGACTTACCTAACAGTCCATTTGACACTTGCTTTTTTCCTTCCCACGTTTTAATTGCTGCTCTTATATTTTAAATTCACCAATAAACAGAGAACCTGAGAAACTCTAGGCGCCCTACCCTAGGCCCTAATAGAAGCAGAGCCCCAAATCTTCATATGTGTGTGCTCTCTCACTCATACACACACTCTCTCTCTCTACTGCAATGCCATTGTGTGGTCCCTGCTATACCATGTATTCTCCAGGATTTGTGAGTAATAAACTGTGTTGTTTCTCAAAGTTCCCTGATGGTCGTTGTCTATGTATGTCTTATAATCATAAGAAGAACCACAAGGGCTGGTCCAGCTACAACACTGGCTCAGAAAGGGGAAATGTCTGAGGGTTCATCTCCAGCCCACGTAAGTGCCCCTAGACATTTCTAGCCAATAAGGTCACTGCTGATAGGCTGAGACTGGCACAAAACAATTGGGGTCGTTGGTAGAATTGCATGCTTGCTATTGCAATTAACTGAAGGGAAAGCACTTTAGCTACAAGCGGCTTACTGACTAATCCAGGTGTGTAACACCATGTGCAAAAGGAGCACTGCTTCCTAGATGTCTATCACACTGCTATGCGCTTTCACATATTGCCTATGCCATGTGCTGCCTGTGGTATCCATCCTAAAATGTTACTGCTGCTGTAATAATTCAACACCTTCCCCAGAGCAGCGTGATCAAGGCCATATGGTCTAATGAGACAATCAGACCATTAATTATAAAGGCCTTAATTGACTATTAATGTGCATGAGGGTCCTTCATGCCTTGAGGCCAAGGGGAGCTAAGGAGGATGTGCTGAATCTCAAGGGTAGTGTCACTGTCCAAGGAAAGGCTCTTGGCTAAAGGCACAATGTAAGGATATTCCCATAGATAAGGAGGATGGCAGATCCCCACCGGAGACTACAGTGTCAGGGGGTTGTGCCTGGACTATGAGTCTTAACCCAGAAGAGTGAAATAACCTTGCAACAGGAAACCAATGGCACCATGAAAGGGGAAATACAACAGAGGTCTCATGTCTCATTGCTTCACTAGCTGCTGTCACTCTTCTCCTGACAGGGTATCATGGGTCCAATCCCTGGTGAAATGTTGCTAAAAACAAATTAATGGACAAATATAAGTGTCCTGAACATCTGATGCCAGTGCTCCCTGATACATGTAGAACCCCATGGAAGATTCCTGGGTGATGCTCAGTGACACAGCATATCAACATGCCAAGGCTCATGTATTACACTCCAGAGGCCCAGGAGCCTTTCCCACAGACCCTGTAAATACTGCACTAGCATAGGCAGACCCCAATCCTGAGGATGTCAATTAGGATAACCTGGGAGAGAATGTGACCACCTGTGAAGAGGGCCCACAGGGTATCATCTGCAATTTTTTCTGGTAACAACATGTAAGATTAAGGTGGCGAGAGAAAATCAGAAAGTAGAAACTGAGATCAGAAACTATAGCTGAACTGAAATTCAAACCTTAAAGATTTTGTGTAGCAGGAAGGAGATTAGAGAGCTTATTTTGTGTTTTTTGTTACTCATGGCTGCCAAAATGCATTAAACTTGCCAGTAGCTGTAAAGATGTAAAATCCCTTATCTTCTAAAATATCCATCTGGGCTATATGTTTATTTACTCTGAGATACCACGGATTCTGAGCACCCCCTGGCTTTCCTCTGAATGGGACAGAACCAAGAAACGTGCTCCACGATGCATCCCTACCACCAACAGAAAAGCCGATAGGGTTATGGAGTCCTCTAGTAAGGAGAAAGAGGGATAAGGGAAGGCAAAGGCCTCTAGAGACACCAATACCAGGTCACTCCCTTTCCTCACTTGGATTATTTATTGCCTGGCACCATGCCCATATTTCTATCACAGCAATCACTGCTAAGGCTCACAGTGAATGGAAAACATTAGGTGAAGCCCATCTCCTGCTGTACAAAATTGGCACAGTCCAATGGGTTTATCATTTCCATGATCACACAAACCCAAATGAAGCCCTCCTTCATTTCCTACCTTGAATAGTCCCTATTTGACCCTGAGTCCAGAAAATTCTTTTTACAGGGCACTCCCCCTAATTTAGGATGGCGCTACTATATTTTATTGTGACCGCTGAAACGATCACTAGGGCATTGGAGGGCAATGACATGGTTGATAGATGTAAAGGAGATTCCCACCCAGGTATTTCAGACTTATGACCCTCTGTTCCCACTGCCCCATAAAGTTCTCATTTAAAGAAATTTCCCTCAACAGAAAGGGTTCCCCACTCCTTCCCTAATAAACCCTGATTTAATTTTGCCTCTTATAGGAATATACAGGCAAACTTCAACTGGAGTTATGAAATCTCCAGGTTGCTGACACTTACTCTCTAGACAGTTTCTAAACTCCAAGCCCTGAAACTAGCATTTTATCAACTACAGCCCCTTCTGTCATCCATCTTCTTGCCACACAGCTGCCCTCTAACCCCTGTGGCCCTAACCCAGACCCCGCTATTTACTCTGCCCCCTTTCCTAACCTCCAAGACTGAGAGCCATCTAAATGCTACCCCTGAAAATTAGTGGCTCCCCAGGGCTTGTCCCACCTCTCGAGGACAATTGCCCCGATACCAGTCCAAGGGGCCATTGGAACAATAAAAATGCACAGCCCTTTGTGGCCCTATTAGACACTGGGGCCCAAGCCACTGCCAGTCTAGGCAATTTCTCTAAATTTCCAGAAGGGGAGACCTTCTATTTATAGGGAGTTTCTTTTCTTTTTTTTTAGTTTTTAAATTTACATCCAAATTAGTTAGTATATAGTGCAACAATGATTTCAGGAGTAGATTCCTTAGTGTCCCTTACCCGTTTAGCCCATCCCCCCTCCCACAACCCCTCCAGTAACCCTGTTTGTACTCCATATTTATGAGTCTCTTTTGTTTTGTCCCCCTCCCTGTTTTTATATTATTTTTGTTTCCCTTCCCTTAAGTTCATCTGTTTTGTCTCTTAAAGTCCTCATATGAGTGAAGTCATGATATTTGTCTTTCTCTAATTTCACTCAGCATAATACCCTCCAGTTCCATCCACATAGTCGCAAATGGCAAGATTTCATTCTTTTTGATTGCCAAGTAATACTCCATTATATATATATAATGTGGTATATACATACATATATATATATATATATATATATATATATATATATATATATATACACACACCACATCTTCTTTATCCATTCATCCATCGATGGACATTTGGGATCTTTCCATACTTTGGCTATTGTTGATAGTGTTGCTATAAACATGGGGGTGCATGTGTCCCTTCGAAACAGCACACCTGTATCCCTTGGATAAATACCTAGTAGTACAATTGCTGGGCCGTAGGGTAGTTCTATTTTTAGTTTTCTGAGGAACCTCCATACTGTTTTCCAGAGTGGATGCACCAGCTTGCATTCCCAAGGGAGTTTCTAGTAAAATAATCAAAGGTGTACAAATCCATTCAGATGTGACTACTTGGACCATTCACATCAAAAGCCTTCCTCTAGTTGTGGCCTGCCTGATTCTCTTTCCCTATTATAGACACGGTTGTAGTGACACACAGAACAAGTCCAAGTTCTTGGCCTTCCTGGTGGGATGTGGGGGGTAAGCTTAGGAATCCCCTGGGCTTACACCAATGGGTTAACAAACCATAAAGAAATACAAAGCCATAAAATGGTCACACCCGAGTTTGGGTAAACCAGATTGGCACCTGAAGAATAGGGGGGTGTAAAGGCACCCTGAGAATAGGGAGGTACAAAAGGACCCCAAAATAGAGAGGAGGTGCAGAGCCCCCAGAATAGAGAGGGAGAGGCAAAGGCCTAAAATAGGAACGGGAGTAAAGGTGCCCAATACATAGGTATATGAAATAAATAAGATTAGATATTCAGGGTAGAAGCACCCCAATTTAGTACTATAGCAGAAAAGCTGCTTTCACAGGAGGATAGGGCTAGGGCAGGTAAATTGGTGAATTGGACTATGGACTGCTGCACTGTAGGCAAAGCAGCCCAGAGCAGAGATAGCTAACAAAAGAAAAGGTGCCTTGTCAACCCTGAGGTTATTCCCCCTATCTGTCTCATCCCCTAGGCTATCTAAGGTAAACAGAGATGCTGCCTCATGTCCTCTGTAAACAACCTTCCTCCTGACTGCCCAGTGCCTGCATTTTGTTTTATATTGACCACAACACCAAATACTGTATATCTTGAAAACCCCCCTCTTTCTTCATGTCTCCAAGTTAATGTTCACAGTTTCTTTGTCTCTTTGTGCACACCCATCATGTTTGTAAGCCTTCTGATCTAAATAAATATGGGGCAAGCACCCTCATTTGGGTCTCTTGTCTTTTCCCAGACATTAGCCATCTCTCGCTTTAATCCTGAGTCTGCTCTTTTGCTGGCCAAAAGAGAACTTTAGACTTAGAGTTTACAACAGTGGGATTTGCCAAATGGACACCGATGACTTTTCCTACCTCAGTCAAGATGGTAAATATTCCTTAATACCAACTTAAACAGGGCACTGAAGGTCTATGCTCTGTCATTAAAGATATTCTTGAGACAGGAATCATTAAGCCCATAATCTCCCCTTTTAATAAATCTATCTGGCCAGTACTGAAGCCAACCACTAATGAAAGGGACTTCACCACTGACAACCAGAACCTCAGTGCTCAGGTGCCCCAAATAAGGCTCTAATTCCTAATATTATAAAACTGGTTGAGGACATATAATTGGTCCAAGGAGCATCCTTCATGGTCACTGACCTAGATATTATGTTCTATTCTGTTCTTACAATGGAGGAATCCCAGGCCCAATTTGCTTTCACTTTGGAAGGGACTCAATATACATTTATGAGATTCCCAATGGGATATTTAAACAGTCCTGCAGTTGTACATAACCTCTGCCACTGGGATTTAAATATCTTATAATTGGAAAGGTGCCATTTTGGCATTATATCGTTGACATGATGCTGAGGGGTCCCCTCTGAGGAAAAAATATGGGCAGATTTGCACACCCTCACACACTACTTAAATGAATGCAGCTGGGCAACTACCTCTCACAAGATCCAAGGCCCAGCCTCATCTGTCAAGTTTCTGGGCATCATCTGGTCCTCTAAAGGCCAAGAAATTCCCCACACAGTCAGACATCAATTAGTCACCATTAAGCCACTCACTACAGTGAGGCACAACACTAGGTCTTCTCATGCTCTGGGGGCAACACATCCCTCAGCTCTCACTAATTCTTCACCCTATACACACAACCACACCAAGCCCACCACCTACCACTGGCGTGAAGCCCACCAGTATGCTTTGGAAGTTGCCCAGCAGGCAGTCCAACAAGACTTACCTTTAGTGCCCTCTGGCTCCAAATTTGAAGTCAAGTCCTTGGCCATACCTGACTGACTCCTGAAGCCTCTGAATCAGACATGAGTCCATCTGGCTTCCTATGGGGTTTGGGACTAAGTGCTTACCCCTAGTGACAGCCCAATGTACTCCCCTTGAATGCCAGCTTTTGGCATCCTATCGGGCTCTTTTAGAAGCTGAGACCCTAACCAGCACCCCCCCCCCTACTGTTCTGCATACAAGTTCCTATAATGCCCCAGGATAGAGATGTCTCCCAGCAGAAGATCAGCACAGCCACTGATGTCTCCTTTGTGAAACAGAAATTGTACCTTCAGGAAAGGGTTAAACCAAACCTCAAAGGCCATCCCAAATTACAGGAGGATGTGGATTCCCCCATGCTGAGCCACTGACTTGAGAGCCTTGAGGAAATAACAGTGGCATCCCTGCTTCTTCCTCCTCTGGCTACTTGGGGAGCTCCTTGGGACTAACTATCTGAGATGGACAAGGAGTTGGTGTTCTTCATTGATGGCAGCACCACCACTGCACACAGAGCAGCTCATTGGAGAGCCACAGAATTCCACCTTGCCTCAGATACCTCTCTAGTCAGGAAGGGCACTCCCAGCTCAGCCCAAATGGCAGAACTTGTAGCTGTTCACCTAGCCCTTAAGGACACCATAAGGACACCAAATGGAGTCTTTTACAGATCCACATTATCAAATATTTCTGCACTGTGGCTAATGGTCTTGTGGTTTGGTCTGGCCAATAGCTAAGGGACAATTTTCTCATACATTCCATCTAGGGTGCCCAGATATGGAATGAATTAGCAGTGTCTCTGATTCCTATCACTGTTATTTGCATTTCTGCACAACTAACCACTCTACACTAGAAGCCATTTTCAACAATATCATAGACTCCCTCACTAAATCCTCCACAATCTGCCCAGTACGTACACCTTAGGGTACTGACCCTTCCCACAGCTCACAAAATGGGCCCACATAACCTTGGGTAACAGGGAATTCATGCTTTAATAACGGGCTCACATGTGGGGATTCCTCCTCTCCTGAGTAGCAGCTAAGGCTTTGACAGATGAGTACATTCCCTGCTCCCAAACCAAATAATGGAGGCTATCTATATGGGGACATAACCCCTGGATAGACAAACTATACTCCCTCTGGCAGACTGATTTCATCTGCCCACTGCTCCCTTCTCCTGAGGCTTCCAGATAGGTCATCACAATCATCAATACTTACATGGGACTCCTCTTGGTGACTCCTATGTGGAATCCCTCCTTCCTTACTAAATTTATTCTTGTTCCCTTCTGATTGCCAGATATATTGACTCTGATCAGAGTCCCCATTTTATCTCCCCAGAGGCTTCACAGTGGGCTCTCCAAATAATATTCTTTGGAACTTCCATCTACGTTACCAGCCCCAGGTCCCTAGCTTCATTGAGTATCCTAACAGCCTTCTTAAAGAGATTCTACTTAAATTACTTTCAAGTAAGTAGTCCTCTAAATGGATCAAACTCTTGCCCCGTCTTGCTTAATTAAGGTCCTCATCTTGCTTAATTCTGACCTCTGGGCCTTCATACCCCACATACCAATTATTATACACCCTAAAAAATTCCACATATGGTCACCTCTGGCAATCCTCAGACTTTTGCATTCCAAGACAATGTTCTTTTTATTTTGTCCTCTGACTCTACTACCCCTTCCACTATGATTTTTCTTTTTAAATTTTTTAAATGTTTATTTATTTTTGAAGGAGACACAGAGCGTGAGCAGTGGAGGGGCAGAGAGAGAGAGGGAGACACAGAATGTGAAGCAGGCTCCAGGCTCTGAGCTGTCAGCACAGAGCCTGATGTGGGGCTTGAACTCATGGACTGTGAGATCATGACCTGAGCTGAAGTTGGACGCTTAACTGATTAAGCCACCCAGGTACCCCCCCCCCCCCGTTTTGATTTTTCAATCATCTCACCATCTGCTTCATGCTGGTGAAGTCCAATAAGATTCCCTTATCATTGAATGTCCTCCAGGACAAAAGCCCACCAAGTTAGTGCATGATTATTTCTCGGGAAACCCTGGCAATAGTGAGGACGTTCCAAAAGGGGCCACCTCCATGCTGGCCACTTTCAATGAATATAGTGGTTGTAAGGGCTGGCTAATGAAACTCAATCTCCCTACTAATTTATATATAGTATAAATGATCACCCTGGAACCACCCAGTGACAGAGTTTGGGTGTATGAAAGAGGGAAACTCTCCATTTGGTAGACATAAACCGTATTTGGAGAGAAAGCTGTAAGTCATTGCCTTATCCCATACTAGATAAGGTAACCAGTACTTTCTCACCAAGAATAACCATACTCAACCATTAATATACAAATAGCTCATCCAGAAGGAATAGGACCCAACCTCATGTTCTATATGGCTATACCCATTCTTACTGCTTTGTATGGCTGGGTGATAGGGTTACTTGGTAGACCTCACAGACCTAATAAGCACAGACAGATACAATGCTGGAATAATACCACTCCAGCCCACAACTGCACCACCAGAAAAGTAGGAAACCTGTCAGAAGGGCTCAGGCTGGCATGCCACAGAGACTGGGTAGCAAAGGGATTGAATCCCTTTATGGGCAATGAGTACTCTGAAAGCAATGTCTAAATGACACTCACACCCCAATTTCTGTACATCAAATATTGCTACAAGCTACGGGCCCTGACTGCCTATACATAAAACCCATCTGGTTACAGGGACTGTGCTTCCATGATTTGTCCATTGTCCTCAGGAGTGGAGCCCAGGAAGGCCTAAAGAGCATCCATAAGATCTCTCTTAATCTGAGATATATATGTGCCCAGAATCCTTATTTTCTTGGGATGAGCTTTTTGAATGAAAGGGCAGTCACCTATTCCATTGCTAAATGTGCCCCTTATGACCCAGGAATGCTATCAACAATGTGTTCCATTAGCTGCAGGTATCAGATATGCAGCTTAGTCCTCAGGGAAGCCTCTAATCTATATCAGTTAGCCTACTCCCAGCCCATGACCAATCCTCCACCTGGATAGTCACACGGGAGGGTCACCCCCCTCTGCATGGTCACCACTCCAGAGGACCTCACCTGTGAATGAGACAGACTTGTTGCTGGAGAGAACATCATCTCAGACGATATCACTCCAGCCCAAGAGTTTGCCACGGGAAATGCCTATGCCTCCTATACCAGAGACAACAATCCAGGGATATATCACCATTTTGAAGACTTAGCTACTCACCCCAAAGGCCTCAGCCTCCAGTTTATAATGAACTTATTGGCAGAACATGCAATGTGGACTAATATTTTCTGGGAACAATGGACTAAACGTCCCTGATGGAACAGGAGGATGACTCACTGCAATAGTATTTTGCAGAATTTTCCAGGTGATTGTTGATTGATTCTACCCTATACCAAGAGGCCTGCCAGACCATGAGGATGTTCCTTGCTGACTGCAGGGCAGCACTGTACCAGATTTCCCCACTATGGCAGGCAAAAATATACCCTCAGAACCATACAGCTCTCCTGTCTACAAATACTGCAATTTGTTAATATCCTCACCACTAATTCTGATGCCTCAGCCTCACAGAGTAGATTGTAGTGTCAGTGTTTGGCAGGATTTTTAATTGTAATGCAAGTGCCTGACACTGAGCTTTTGACTGCAGAAGCAGCCACATCAAACTTATCTTGAATAACCACAATGCCAGCTATAAGACTAGATAAAGAGCCAGGCTGCCCCACCCTAAAGTTTGTTTAGGTTTAGGCAACTGATCATTTGAATATGTGTTTTTCTTTTCTCACATTTTAATTCCCATTATTATGTTGTAAATTCACCAACAGGGGCACCTGGGTGGCTCGGTAGGTTGAGCATCATCTTCATTTCGGCTCAGGTCATGATCCTAGGGTCAAGGGATCGAGCTCTGTGTTGGGCTCCATATTGAGTGTGTAGCCTGCTTAAGATCATCTCTCTCTCCCCCTCTCCCTTTCTCCTTCTGCCCCTCTCCCCAGCTTGTGTACTGTCTCTAAAAAATAATAAATAAAAGAAATTTACCAATAAATAATGAATCCATGAAACCCTAGACCACAATATAGTAGGACCCGAGGCCTGCATGCCTTCTTTCTTTTTGTACCCACAACCTCACTGCATGGCCCCAAGCATGCCATGTACCCTCACATACCCTCTAGGACTTGTGAATAATAAACATTTTTTCCCCAAATTTCCCTGATAGTTGTTGCTGAGGTGCATTTGCAATCCTAAGAACCACAAGGGGCCAGCCCATCCACAATACTGGCTCTGAATGGGGAAATGTCTGTGGGGACTCATCACACATACATGGGTCCAGGTGAGTGCCCTAGGCACTTCTAGCCAATAGCATCACTACTGATAGGCTGAGACTGACCCAAAACAATAGGGCAGCCCCCATTACCAAGACTTCTGCTATTCACTTTCCTGGTGTGGCAGCTCTTCCACATTCCTCTTTGGGTGAAACTGGTCATTTGATAAGCAGTAAGTGGTCACTGGGCCACTGCCAATCTAGAACTTTCCCCAAGAAAGTTACAGTCTCTGGCCACATGTGACAGAGGAATCATTTGAGCTCCTTCCAGAATAAAAAATACAACTGGCATCTTGGATATTTAAACCACACATGCTCAATCATAAAATAACTGTCAGGAGAGTGAGGACCAATGATAATCCCAATTGCTCTGTGTTAGTTTCTACATGAAATGGATGTGAGTCTGTTGTTAGCCACTAAATGCAGAACACAGACCCTAAAAATTATCTGACATACTACCCCACCCCTTAGCCCCAGATTAAAAAATTGGGTGTGAAGAATTATGGTCAATTTGAGAAGTGTTGGTTTAGTTAAGTCACATAGGTACATATAACCAGTAAATGATTATTTAGGACTTATGTGTACCAAACTATTGAGAGATGGAATAGAGAGATGATCTTAAGACCTCACAAAACACAGTCTAGTTGAAAATAAGCATACACAAATATCACAGTTATCTGGAGTACTGACCAAGGGCAATATAGCTTGGGAGAGAGGTGATAACTCCCTAGAAAACATTTTAATGCCATGAGGAAAGGCAATCTAAGTATCTGTTCTACTCCTAGGATGAAACATTCATTAGGCTCAATGAAAAAGTATGAGAGCCCACAACCTTATAAGGAAATGTCACCTACAAATCATACCAGTGATTGTATGTGGTTGTATGTGATTGTAAAACAAGAATAACCCAGATAAAGGGCTGGGAAAATGGCAGAGTAGGAGGGCCCTAAGCTCGCCTCATCCCACAGATACCACTAGATATCACTCACATCAGCATATAGCCCAGGAAATGACCTGAAGACTGGCAGAACTCCACAACTAAAGGTAGAGAAGAAGCCACATCAAAGAAGGAAGGAGGGGGCTAGGACATGGTTTGGAAGTGAGATGGACCATGGCCATCCATAGTGGGGAAGGAGCTAGTAGCACAGAGAAGGGCAAAAAACAGACTGTCACACCAAGGAGCCCTCACAGGGAAAACAAATCCCCATAAAATTTGGCTTTTTAAAATGAAAGGGGCTGAATTTTGTGAGTTCTTACAACCAGCAGGACTTAAAGTCTGGAATTTTAAAAATGTGCAGCCTCAGCTCTGGGAGAGCCCAGAGAGTCTTAGGAGGCAAAGTTCCTACCCTTTAAGGGACAGCAGGAAAAGCAGCCTGTGCAGATATTGTTTAGAACTAGCAGTTTGAAAAACAGGGGCAGATGGGAGGAAGAATGATTTACTAATCTCAAAGCATGTCCCAGAGAGGCAGGGATCACGAGGAGATCCCTCCAGGAACAAAGGAGATGGCAGATCCCCTGCCCCCCAGGATAAATATATGGCCATTTGCCAGAAGCAGAGCTGCACCAACACTCACTACTTAACTTGCTTACACCAAGCCCTGCCTCCCACACTTCAGCACATCCACCCTTCCCAGTTATGCTTGCCTCAGGCCCAGCACAGCAGGTTCACTTCCTTAGAAGATGGACACAAATCCTACCAATACTTTATCTCCCAAATGCACCTTTTGCTGGACCTCAGTTCCAACAGCAGCAATGGTGGCAGCGGCAGGTCTCATTTCACAAGCAGACCAGCACACACCTTGTTAAAACATGCCCCACCTGGTCAGCGACCAAACACTACCCAGAACAGGCAAAGAGAGCCTCGCAGACAACTGGACTGAAGGAAAAAGAGGCCAGGACACAAGAACAGAGACCACACAGCACAGAATGAAGACACTTCGTGAAGCACCAAGTCCTGGGGAACAGGGGACACTGCATGGCAGGGCACTACAGGACCTCCTCGTCACAGGGCCATTACTGTCAAGAGCAGGAGAAGTAGCTGACTTTCCTAACAGAGAAACAGGCACAGAGAGACAAAATGAGGAGACAGAAATATATCAAAAATGAAAGAAAAGGCCCAAATCACAGCAAGAGCTGTAAGTAAAACAGATATAAGTAATATGCCTGATAGAGAAATCAACATAAAGATCATAAGGATACACACTGGACTTAAGAAAAGAGTGGAGGACATTGGTGAGACTCTTGACAAAGAGACAAAAAAAAGAACTAATCAGAGATGAAGAACGCAATAAATGAAATTAAAAATACACTGAATGGAATAAATAGCAAGCCAGAGGAAGCAGAGGAATGAATTAGTGACCTGGAAGACAGAGTAATGGAAAGTAATCAAGCAGAACAAATTAGAGGAAAAAATTATGCAACTTGAGAATAGTCTTAGGGAACCCAGTGACTCCATCAGGCATAATAACATTAGTATTACAGGGATGCCAGATATGAGAGAGAAAGGGGGACAGAAAATTCATCTGAAGGAAAAATAGCTCAAACTTCTCTATCCTGGGGAAGAAAAGAGAAATCCAGATCCAGGAGGAACAGAGACCCCCAACAAAATCAACCCAAGGAGGTCCACATCAACACACACTACAATTAAAATGTCAAAAAGTAATTATAAAGAAATAAATTTTAAACCAGCAAGAGAAAAGAAGACAGTTACATACAAGGGTATTGGTGAATTTTTCAGCAGAAACTGTAGCCCAGAAGGGAGCGGCATGATATATTCAACATGCTGAAAGGGAAACATCTGCTGCCAAGAATACTCTATCCAGCAAGACTATCATTCGCAATAGAAGGAGAGAGAAAGAGTTTCTCAAACAAATACTAAAGGAGTTCATGACTACTAAACCAGCTCTATAAGAAATATTAAAGGCGATTCTTTGAGTGGAAACACCATAAATGAGAGTATGAAATATATCTGTGAGAATCAGTCAAGGGATGCACAAAATAAAAGGATGTAAAATATGGTGACACAGGGGTGCCTTGGTGGCTCAGTCAGTTAAGCTTCGAACTCTTGATTTTGGCTCAGGTCATGATCTCATGGTTCATGAGATTGAGCTCTGCTTTGGGCTCTGTGCTGACAGCATGAAGCCTGCTTGGGACTCTCTCTATCCCTCTCTCTCTGCCCCTCCCTGTCTCTCTCTCTCTCTTCGCTCTCTCAAAATAAATAACTAAACACTAGAAAAATATATAACACCATATACTTAAATACTTAAAACGTGGGAAGGGTAAAAGTAAAGAATGGGGTCAAGTTTAAGCAACCATCAACTTAATATAGACTACTATACACAGAAGATGTTATATACAAACCTAATGGTAACCACGAATAAAAAACCAGTAATAGATAAGCAAAGGATAGGGAGAAAGGAATCTAAGGATATCACTAAAGAAAACCAGCAAACCATGAAAGAGAGCAAGAGAAAGATCCGAGAAAATCTACTGAAATAATGACAAAACAAGTAACAAAATGGCAATAAATACATATCAATAATTACTTTGAATGTAAGTTGGCTAAACACTCCAATCAAAAGACATAGAGTGACAGAATGGACAAAAACCAGACCCATCCATATGCTGCTGACAAGAGACTCATTTCAGACCTAAAGGCACCTGCAGATTGAAAGTGAAGGGATGGAAAAAACATTTAGTATGCATAGGCCTATCAAAAGCAAGCTGGCTGGCACAAAAACAGATCAATGCAACAGAACAGAGAACACAGAAATGGACCCATAAACATATGGCCAACTAATCTTTGACAAAACAGGAAAGAATATCCAATGGAATAAAGATGGTCTCTTCAGCAAATGGTGCTGGGAAAACTGGACAGCGACATGCAGAAAAATGAACCTGGACCACTTTCTTACACCATACACAAAAATAAATTCAAAATGGATGAAAGACCTAAATGTAAGACAGAAAGCCATCAAAATCCTCAAGGAGAAAGCAGGCAAAAACCTCTCTGACCTTGGCCACAGCAACTTCTTACTCAACACGTCTCCGGAGGCAAGGGAAACAAAAGCAAAAATGAACTACTGGGACCTCATCAAAATAAAAACCTTCTGCACAGTGAAGGAAACAATCAGCAAAACCAAAAGACAACTGACAGAATGGGAGAAGATATCTGCAAATGACATATCAGATAAAGGTTTAGCATCCAAAATCTATAAAGAACTTATCAAACTCAACACCCAAAAAACAAATAATCCAGTAAAGAAATGGGCAAAAGACATGAATAGGCACTTCTCCAAAGAGGACATCCAGATGTTCAAGTGACACATGAAAAGATGCTCAACATCACTCATCATTAGGGGAATACAAATCAAAACCACAATGAGCTACCACCTCACACCTGTCAGAGTGGCTAACATGAACAACTCAGGCCACAATAGATGTTGGTAAGGATGTGGAGAAAAAGGATCTTTTTTGCACTGCTGGGAGGAATGCAAACTAGTGCAGCCACTCTGGAAAACAGAATGGAGGTCCCTCAAAAAATTAAAAATAGAACTACCCTACAACCCAGCAATTGCACTACTAGGTATTTATCCAAGGGATACAGGTATGCTGTTTTGAAGGGGCACATGCACCCCAATGTTTAATAGCAGCACTATCAACAGTAGCCAAAGTATGGAAAGGGCCCAAATGTCCATTGATGGATGAATGGATAAAGAAGATGTGGTATATATATATATATATATATATATATATATATATATATATATATACACACAATGGAGTATTACTCGGCAATCGAAAAGAATGAAATCTTGCCATTTGCAACTACGTGGATGGAACTAGAGGGTATTATGCTAAGCGAAATTAGTCAGTCAGAGAAAGACAAATATCATGACTTCACTTATATGAGGACTTTAAGATACAAAACAGATGAACCTAAGGGAAGGGAAGCAAAAATAATATAAAAACAGGGAGGGGGACAAAACATAAGGGACTCTTAAATATGGAGAATAGAGGGTTACTGGAGGGGTTGTGGGAGGGGGGCTGGGTTAAATGGGTAAGGGGCATTAAGAAATTTACTCCTGAAATCATTGTTGCACTATATGCTAACTTGGATGTAAATTTAAAAAAATAAATTAAATTAAATGATAAAAAAATGAAAAAAGCAAGCTGAGGTATCAATACTTATATTGGACAAAATATATTTTAAAACAAAGACAGTCACAAGAGACAAATAAGGATACTATATAATAATAAAAGGGACAATCCAACAAGAAGATACAATATAAATGGTATGCAGACAGCATGGGAACACCCAAATACATAAATAAGGTAATAACAAACATAAAGGAATTAATTGATAGTAATACAATAATAGTAGGGGACTTTAACACCCAACTTACATCAATGGACAGATCACCCAAACAGAAAAATCAACAAAGAAACAGTGGCTTTGGATGACACTCTGGACCACATAGATTCACAATATTCTATCCTAAAACAGCAACACACACACACACACACACACACACACACACACACACACACTCTTCAAGTGCACATGGAACATTCTCTAGAATAGATCACACAGTAGGCCACAAAAATCTCAACAAATTCCAAAAGATCAAAGCCATAGCAGGCATCCTGTCTGACCACAATGCTATGAAACTAGAAATCAACAAGAAAAAATCTGGAAAGATCACAAATACAGGGAAATTAAATAATATGATACTAAACAATGAATGGATCAACCAAGAAATCAAAGAAGAAATCCAAAAGTACATGGAAACAAATAGAAATGAAAATACAATGGTCCAAAATTTCTGAGATACAGCAAAAGTGGTCCTAAGAGGGAAGTTTATAGCGACATAAATCAAGAAGCAAGAAAAATCTCAAATAACCTCAGTTTACACCTAAATGGAGCTAGAAAAGGAACAAACAAAACCCAAACAAAACAAAACTAGTAGAAGGAAGGAAATAATAAAGATTAGAGCAGAAAAAAATATCTAGAAACCAACAACAACAACAACAAAAGGAATAAAATAGATCAATGAAACCAGGAGCTAATCCTTTGGGAAAAAAAAAAATCAACAAAATTGATAAACCTCTAGTCAGACTAATCAGAGAAAGAGAGAGAGAGAGAGAGGACTCACATAAATAAAATCACAAATTAGAGGAGAGATAACAATAAACATCACAGTTATACAAACAATTAGGAGAGAATATTATAAACAATTATATGCCAACAAACTGGACAAACTAGAAGAAACGGATAAATACCGAGAAATATATAACCTAGCAAGGAAATTAAAGAAGTAATAAAAAAAAAACTCAAAAAACGAAAGTCCAGGACTAGATGGCTTCACAGGTGAATTATACCAAACATTTAAAGAAGAGTTAATATGTATTCTTCTCAAACTATTCCAAAAAATGGAGGAGGAAGAAAAACTTCCAAATTCATTCTATGGGGCCAGCATTACCCTGATATTAAAACTGGATAAAGACACCACAAAAAAAGAGATTACAGACCAACAACTCTCATATAGATGCAAAAATTCTCAACAAAATATTAGCAAACTGAATCCAACAATACATTAAAAAAATCGTTCACCACAATCAAGTAGGCTTTATTCCTGGGATTCAAGGTTCGTTCAACACTCCCAAATCAATCAATGTGATAAATCACATAAAAATGCATAAAAAAAATCATATGATCATTTCAATAGATGCGGAAAAAGGATTTGACAAAGTACAATAACAATTCATGATTAAAAACCCTCAACAAAGTAGGTTTAGAGAGAACGTATCTCCACATATTAAAGGCCTTGTATGAAAAACGTACAATTAACATCATACTCAATGGGGAAAAACTGAGAGCATTTCCCCTAAGGTCAAAAACAAGATGAGGATGTCCACTCCCATCACTTTTATTCAACAAAGTACTGGAAGTCCTAGCCATAGCAATCAGTCAACAACAAGACTTAAAAGGCATCCAAACTGGTAAGGAAGAACTGAAATTTTTAGTATTTCCAGATGACATGATACTATATATATAGAAAACCCTAGAGACTCCACCAAAAAGTACTAGAACTGATAAAGGAATTCAGTAAAATTTCAGAATACAAAAATCAATACGGAAATCTGTTGCATTTCTATATACTAATAATGAAGCAGCAGAAAGAGAAATCATAAAACACAATCCCATTTGCAATGTACCAAAATGATGAAGTACCTAGGAATAAATTAATCAAAGAGGCGAAAGACCTGTACTCTAAAAACTATAAAACATTGATAAAAGAAATTGAAGACAACACAGAAATGGAAAGACATTCCATGCTCATTGGTTGGAAGAAAAAATATTGTTAAAATGTCTATACTACTTAAAGCAATGAATAGATTTAATGCAATCCCTATCAAGATACCAACAGCATTTTTCACAGAGCTCAAACAATCCTACAGTTTTATGGAACCACAAAAGACCTGAAATAGCCAAAGCAATCTTGAAAAAGAAAAACAAAACTAGAGGTATTACAGTTCCAGATTTCAAGTTATCCTACAAACCTGGAGAATAAAAACAGTATGGTACTGGCACAAAAACAGACGTAGATCATTGGAACAGGATAGAAAACCCAGAAATTATATGATCAATTGATCTTCAACAAATGAGCAGAATATGCAACAGGAAAATAGTTTCTTCAACAAATGGTGCTGGGTAAAGTGGACAGCTAAATGCAAAAGAATGAAACTGGACCACTTTCTTACACCATACACAAAAATAAATTCACAATAGATTAAAGACCTAAATGTGAGACCTGAAACCATCAATATCCGAGAAAACAGCACAGTCATTTCTCTGACATTGGCTACAGCAACATTTTTCAAGATACGCTTTCTGAGGCAAGGGAAACAAAGCCAAAAATAAACTATTGGGACTTCATAAAAATAAAAAACTCCTGCACAGTGAAGAAAATAATCAACAAAGCTAAAAGGCAACCTACTCAATGAGAGAAGATATTTTGCAAATGACTTATCCAATAAGAGGTTACTATCCAAAATATATAAAGAACTGATACAACTCAACATCCAAAAAACAAATAAGCCAATTAAAAAATGGGCAGAAGACATGAATAGATATTTCTCCAAAGAAGACATCCAGATGGCCAACACACACATCGAAAGATGCTGAACATCACTTATCATCAAGGAAATGCAAATCAAAACCACATTGAGTTATCACCTCACACGTGTCAGAATGGCTAAAATCAAAAACACAAGAAACAACAAATATTGGTGAGGAATTGGAGATAAAGGAACCTTCTTCAGCTGTTGGTGGGAATTCAAACTGGTGCAACTACTGTGGAAAACAGTATAGATGTTCCTCAAGAAGTTAAAAATTGAACTACCCTACAATCCATTAATCACACAACTGGGTATTTACACAAAAAATACAGAAACACTAAATCAAAGAGATACATGCACTCCTATATTTTTTGCAGCATTATTTACAATAGTCAAATTATGGAAGCAGCCCAAGTGTCCACTGATTGATGAATAGATAAAAAAGATGTGCACACACACACACACACAATGGAATATTATTCAGCATTAAAAAAGAATGGAATCCTGCCATTTGCAACACTATAGATGGACCTAGAGAGTATAATGCTAAGCAAAATAAGTCAGAGAAAGACAAATATATGATCTTACTCATATGTGGAATTTAAAAAACAAACAAGCAAATGAAAAAAAAGAAAAAGAATGAAAGAGGAAAATCAAGAAAGAGACTCTCAATTATAGAAAATGAACTGGTGGTCACCACAGGGGAGGTGAGTGGGGGGATGGGTGAAATAGGTGAAGGGGATTAAGGAGTGCACTTGTCATGATGAGCGCTGGGTGGTGTATGGAATTGTTGAATCACTGTAGTGCATACCTGAAACTTGTAAGCACTGTATGTTAAATATACTAGAATTAAAATACAAACTTAATTAAAAAATAAAATGAAAACAATTTTAAAAAAGAACCCCAACAAAGGGGTTTAGCCCACATAACCTAAACTTCCCTCATCCCACCCATGGCCAAAGGCTTGGCAGCCCCCTCTGAGGAGCCCCCTTCATTCTCAAACTAGAGCCCTTCATGAGTTTTAAAAACTTACACTCATTTTCTAGTAGAAACTGAGCAAAGAGAGACTATTCTATGTGGCTGAACAGGAGAGACCTGCCTTGCTGAAGGTTAGGACAGTCCCAAGAAAGCTGGGGCAGGGGGCGTGTGGTGTTCCTGCGCTACTCTATGGAATCACAGCAGCTTTTCCCTGCCTGTGTCTGTACCTGTCTGTTCTCACATTACTTACGCTGGGAGAGGCCTCACGGAAGTCTATGGCCCAGTGCCCTGTTTATACCCCATTTATGAAAGGGGTGGCTCAGGTCACTAAGGGTACAGTTGAAACTCAGATCTGGTTCTAATCCAGCTTCCATGTCATCTTGGGCAAGTAATTTATAATCTAGGTTTCAGTTTCCTCATGCTGGAAAATCATAAAGAAACAATTCCCACCTCACAGAATTGTGAGGATTAGTGATAATGCAGGAAATAAACTAGTCTGGTAAGGACTCATCACATCTTCCATTTATTATCTGGTCATAGCAGCAGGACTGACACTCTGGTCATCTTTATTAACCAGTGCTCACTGGGGCCAGGCTCCTGAGCCCTGGGCTTCATGGAGGCCACTGCCAGGCAACTCTGCCCAAAGTTATTTCATGCCTGTATTTGGGAGTTGAAGCCCTTTTCTATTTCCCACAGATATCTCCAACAGGTTGTTCCAGGGTTTTCTAAGACCAGTTTTGTCGCTCCTTTCCCTCTATACTCTTTTCCAAAAATGGCAAATTGCTCAGGGAATTATGTGCTAAGTGCCTGGCATGCTGTATGATGTAGGGGACACAGATACATGACTCACTCTAGTTCTATGGACCTCACAGTCCAGCAGGGAAGACTAAATGGGACTATCCCTTGAATGATCTTCTCAGTCCTACCTCCAGTTCTAGAATAGCATCCTCCTCTTTTGGAGAACTGCTCCACACAAACACACATTCTAGCTATGTGGTTCCAGTGGTGCCCCCTGTTCTTACATGACACACATCTCCCTCACCACACGTGACAGGCTCAAGGGTCAGCCAGTCACGGTACTTGCCTTTTGTGCCTTCTGTTGTTGGCTTATGGTCAGGCACCTAAGGACCAATCTGATTCTATTTCCCAGCATTGAAGGAGAAGAAAAAGCTTATTCCTTGCTCCTCATGTGTCCTTGGAGGATTTTTTTCCTTCCATTCTCCATGAGGAAAAAAGGGAGCAGGGCTGATATATATATCTGGTGAATTCAGCAGAAGAAATAGATCATGATGCTTTGGCTATCTACACTTTTCTTCTTTTGGATCTGCATTTCCACTGAGAGGAAACGCTGTAAGTCTACAGGGTCCAAATAGGTATAATCTATAGTTTATCCAGAACTTCCTATAAATGGGTAATTAGTTAGGGTAGGTTAACTGGTATAACAAGCATTCTGAGTCTCACTGGTTTAATACAGGAAATTTTTATTTTTTGTTCAAGATCAGTGCACCTTGGTGGTATAGGTGATATGGGGATATTCTCCTTCTGTCATTCAAAGACTAAGGAAGGGAATGCATATTAGAGCAGTTTTGAGACAAGGCAGACCACACAACAGAAGGGAAACCAAACAGAAGGACTCATTTACCTGGAGGAGAAACCCACTGTAGTCTCCCAGTGTCAGAAAAATGGCAAGCTTATATTAAAAAACCCTACATTTAAAAACACCATCAATGGGGAAAAACAAAGAGCTTTTCCTCTATGGTCAGGGATGTCCACTCTCATGATTGTTATTTAACACAATACTGGAAGTCCTAGCCTCAGCAATCAGACAATAAATAAAAAGAAATAAAAGGCATCTAATCAGCAAGGAAGAAGTCAAACTTTCACTATTTGCAGATTATATGATACTCTACATAAAAAGATGAAAAAACTCCACCAAAAATTAGTAGAACAGATATGCAAACTCTGTAAAGTCACAGGATACAAAATCAATGTACAGAAATCTGTTGCATTTCTATACACTAACAATGAAGCTGCAGAAAGAGAATTCAAGGAATCAATCCCATTTAAAACTGTACCCAAAATCCTAAGACACCTAGGAATAAACCTAACCAAAGAGGTAAAAGATCTGGGGCACCTGGGTGGCTCAGTCAGTTAAGCATCTAACTCTTGGTTTCAGCTCAGTTAAGCGTCTAACTCTTGGTTTCTGCTCAGGTCATGATCTCATGGTCCATGAGTTTGAGTCCCGCATTGGGCTCCATGCTGAGGGTGTGGAGCTTGCCTGGGATTCTGTCTCTTTCTCCCTCTCTCTCTCTAAATAACTAAACTTAAAAAAAAACAGGTAAAAGATCTGTACTCTTAAAACTATAAAACATTTATGAAAGAGATCGAAGATGACACAAAGAAATGGAAAGACATTCCATGCTCATGGATTGGAAGAACAAATACTGTTAAAATGTCTATACCACCCAAAGCAACCTACACATTTAATGCAATTCCTATCCAAATACCAATAGCATTTTTTGCAGAGCTTGAACAAACAACCCTAAAATTTGTATGGAACCACAAAAGACCTGGAATAGCCAAAGCAATCTTGAAAAAGCAAAGCAAAGCTGTAGGCATCATAATTCCAGACTTCAAGTTATATTAAAAGCTGTAGTGATCAAGACAGTATGGTACTGACACAAAAACAGACATATAGATTAATGAAAGAGAAAACCCAGAAATGGACCCACAACTATATGGTCAACTAATCTTTGAGAAAGCAGTAGAGAATATCCAATGGAAAAAAGACATTCTTGTCAACAAATGGTGTTGGGAAAACTAGACAGCAACATGTAGAAGAATGAAACTGGACCACTTTCTTACACCATACACAAAAATAAATCCAAAATGGATTAAACACCTAAATGTGAGACAGGAAACCATTAAAATCCTAGAGGAGAACACAGGCAGTAACCTCTTTGACATTACCCTTAGCAATTTCTTACTAGATGCATGTCCTGAGGCAAAGGAAACAAAAGCAAAAATAAACTATTGGGACTTCATCAAGATAAAAAGCTTTTGCATAGCAAAGGAAACAATCAACAAAATGAAAAGACAACCTACTCAATGGGAGAAGATATTTGCAAATGACTGATACAATAAAGTGTTAGTATCCAAAATATATAAAGAACTGATACAACTCAACATCCAAAAAATAAGCCAATTAAAAAATGGGCAGAAGACATGAATAGACATTTCTCCAAAGACATCCAGATGGCCAACAGACACATGGAAAGATGCTCAACATCACTAATCATTACTGAAATGCAAATCAAAACCACAATGAGATATCATTTCACATGTGTCAGAATGGCTAAAATTGAAAACACAAGAATTGGCAAGGATGTGAGAAAAAGGAACCTTCTTCAGCTGTTGGTGAAAATGCAAACTGGTGCAGCCACTCTGGAAAACAGTATGGAGTTTCCTCAAAAAGTTAAAAACAGAACTATCCTACAATCAGTCAAGTGCACTACTGGGTATTTATCTAAAGGGTACAAAAACACTGATTAAAAGGGTACATGCATCCTGATGTTATAGCATCATTATCAACAAGGGCCAAATTATGGAACCAACCCAAATGTCCATTGACTGATGAATGGATAAAGAAGATGTGGCATGTATGTATGTATATTTATACACACACACACACACACACACACACACACACACACACACACACACGATGGAATATTATTCAGCCATAAAAAGGAATGAAATCTTGCCATTTGCAACTACTTGGATGGAGCTAGAGTACATCATGCTAAGCAAAATCAGTCAGATAAAGACAAATACCATATGATCTCACTCATATGTGGAATTTAAGAAACAGATGAACATGGGGGAAAAAAGGAAAAAGAGGGACAAAGTATAGAGAACAGACTGAGGGTTACTAGAAGGGATGTGGGGGGATGGGCACTAGTGATGAGCACTGAGTGTTGTCGGTAAGCAATGAATCACTAAATTTTACACCTGAAAGTAATGTTACTCTGCATGTTAACTGGAATTTAAATAACTTGAAAAAGAAAAAGAAAAAAGAAAAATGGTAAGCTTTTGGCATTTGGGATAGCCCCTAGCCTACCTACAAGCAAGCCCCAAAGCATATATCCCAAAGACAGAATACCACTCCTTAATCGACACACTCTCCCCTCCCATTCGATAAGAAGCCTATTAATGAAAAGGACTTCACAACTGTAGGTTAGATCTATGTACTTACCTAGGCTAATCAAACAAACCCCTTATTACTAAATACAAATGCACAAAGTTTTAAGTATTCCAGGAAAGTGAAAATCATTATGAACTATACAATTTATATATATACATATATATATATGTATGTATATATATATATATATATATATATATATATATGCACACACATTTTAAACAGGAAAGAGAGAACTCTATCCAAAAATCCAAATTTTTGTTTTCAGAATTTTGAGGACAATGGGGTTTTAAAATGACAACAGGGTGCTATAAAAGGGAGTAATTAGAGAATAAGAGGCAGTCCTTGGAAAATAGAAATACCGTTGCAAAATTAAAACTTAATAGATGTTAGGTGCTCAACGCAAAGTCACCCTCCCCACCCAAACTCTGATGGAACCTGGAACACAGCGCTCATGCCCCGCCTGCCTTTCCCTCTTTGTACCACCACCCCCATGCCAGAAACATAACAGATCTCCCCCTCTACTAGTCCCCATCCTGCGTAACTGACCCCATTTCCAATATCAATCCAGAGCTGCTGTCTGAACCCAGCACCCACTCGAGAGCACCCTCCTTTCCACTCTGACAGCGCCCTGAATTGCCGACCTTTCCAATCTGACAGTGCCAACCCTGAAGACTCGCGGAAGACCTGCCACCACTATCTTCGCCTTGGTGCCAGTGCCGCCAGCCATGGCCACCGCGCCGTCCTCTCAAGTGCGCCAGAACTACCACCCTGAATGCGAGGCCGCCATCAACAGCCAGATCAACCTGGAGCTCTACGCCTCCTACGCGTACCTGTCCATGGCTTTCTATTTCGACCGCGCCGACGTGGCCCTGGAGAATTTCTCCAAGTTCTTCCTGCGCCGGTCCCACGAGGAGAGCCAGCATGCCGAGAAGCTGATGCAGCTGCAGAACCTGCGTGGGGGCCGCATCCGCCTGCGCGACATCATGAAGCCTGACCGCGACAACTGGGAGAGCGGCCTGAAGGCCATGGAGTGCGCCTTTCATCTGGGGAAGACCGTGAACCAGAGCCTGCTCGACCTGCACCAGCTGGCCACCGTCAAGAACGACGCCCACCTGTGCAGCTTCCTGGAGACCAACTACCTGCACGAGCAAGTCAAGTTCATCAAAGAGCTGGGGGGCTACATCACCAGCCTGTGCAAGATAGAGACCCTGGAAGATGGCTTGGCAGAGTACTTCTTTGACAAGCTCACCCTGGGCAACAGCGACAAGCACTGAGTTGGGACTGCCTTCCCATAGCCACAGGGTGCATGGTAACTTCCCCTGGTCACCATGCCGAGCATGCATTTTGCAGTATTGCACTTGCAAAACGTTCCAGTTTTTTTCTTCCAGTTTTGCCATAAATAAATGAAGTTATTTGGTTTCAATAAAGTTATTTGGTTCCTAAATAAAGGTTTATGGTTGATTCATGTGTGAAAACCCCTAACCTTTTAAGTTTTAAACCAGGTATCCAGGCCACATGTGGCACTGGCCGTACAAAATATCCACATAAGAGTTTTACTGCAATTTATCATCTTGCAGTAAAGCAACACGGTATCCCAAAATCCCCTCAACAGAAGGGTTGAAACATATAAAATACAAAATCATGAATGAAGCTCAAATTTGTGATACTGAATATGAGGTAGAATAAATACCCCTAAATGTTAAGCCAGTGAGTCTGGCTGCTTTGAAGAATGTGTAGGGGGTGGGGGAGAGTCAGTCCGGAGATATTTGTAGCTGGTCGGATGAGAGATACACTGGTGATTGAACAGGAGAGGAAGCTTAAGGTAAGGTGACTGAGACAAATTCTAGCTGCATCTGGATGACGCAAAAAGATTTGCTCACAGATCAGAAGTGACGAATGAGAAATGGGGGAAATTATCTAGGTTCTGCTATTTGTACTTGAACACCTGACTTGATGGTAATGCTATTTATTAATCTGAGGATGATTTCTGGGGAACATGAGGGGTGGGGAAGGCATGTCACGTAAAACCTGAGATGCCTATTAGATATGCAAGTGGAACTGCCATGCAGGGGGTCAGAAGAATGAATCTGGAGCTCAGGTGGGATGTCAGGTTTGGAAATACACACATAGGTGACATCAGCTACAGATGGTGTTGAGGTCATGGGACCGGATAAGTTCACCAGAAACAAGAGTATAGAGAATGTGGCACAGCCAGCCCCATGCTACTTCTCTATGGATTTTTTTCTGCTTACCTTTAAAAATTCAGCCTGCCTCTCTATCCATGGAATTTGACCAAATGACATCTGTATCCATGTAAACCCTAAGGTTGTTCCTGCCTAGGAAAAATACTCACAACATGTTTCTTCTGTACCAGGTTGGTTACAAAGGTAAACGTTAAAATTTAGATTGTCATGCCTTATCAAGGACACATGGCTAGCTTGAGTCTCGTTACAGTTTGCAGATCGCTTTGAACATTTACTAAAATAAGAACAAGCTTAGTTATATCATAATATCCTTTCACATTTCACCAGGACTGTACTTTAATAGTTTCTTAAAAGTGAGGATTGTATCCCTCTGAGTAAGTTCCCAGAAAATGCTCTTGCCCCTTTCCTTTTCTTGGTCAAACTCGATCCTTTCACTCTTTCTCTGCCTGATTTGATGAACTCTCTTCTGACTTTATCTCAGATCATAGATACAGATGTCAAGGGACTGTTCTCTAGATATGAGGAAGCATAGAGTGAGTATCAATATATGAGTTTTCAAAACTGGAAATTGACTGGGGGTCTTTTCTACTTTCCGGTTTTGGAGAAGCAGTTGGTATAGTGGTTTCTTAACCTCCCACTGCCTGGGTTCACATCCCGGCCTAGCCACTTACTAAATTGGGTGAATGTGGACATGTAATTTAACTTTTCTGTGCCTCCGTTTCCTCCCATGTAAAAGAGGGATAATAAAAGCATCAACCCCATCGGTTGCTGAGAAGATTAAATGAGTGAATATGTTTAAATGTTTCCAACAGTGGCTGGCACACAGAGTACACATAAGCCATCATTTATCACCACCACCTTCATCCACTTCTAAGTTCTTGGTGGTGTTCCTTTGGGGAGAAGATTCCACATCTGTACTTTGCCACTGGGGGTCGCTCTTGCATTTCAACCAACTGTGTCATTCTGAATACCGAGAAGGACAAATCCTTGGTAGCTGCTTGGCTGTCAGGTGCCGCCAGGAGTCAGGAGGGTAGATTGCTGTTTTCAGGCCCCAAAGTCAGGCCCAAGCCTGGAGGGGTGTTGCTGTTTCAATCAGCCTTCCCCTTAAATCGCCCCCTTCAACATTTTTTGCGTATTCTTCCCAAACCCAGGTTGCCTGAGCCTCCTCTTTCCAACTTAACTAACATTCCACTCTTCAGAGATGGAAAAGATAGGACAAAGTGCTACTCCTGATCGGATGTTTGGACCTGAAATGGAGTGGAATGTGTCAGGGAGAGACAGGATGGGAAGAGGAGACCACCTTGGGGCTACTGATAAAATAATTAAAAATGATAAAATCTCCATGCACGTTGCCATGGACATTCTCAAGTTTTGCTGTACATAAGTATCACCTGCAGAGCTTTAAAAAATCTGAGTGCCCCAGACCCATCCCAGACCAAATACATCAATTTCTTGCACAGGATCTAGACATCCCAGGCAATTAAAACCAGCATGAGCACCTTGCTACTCAAAATGTGTTGTAAACCAGCAGCATCAGCCTCACCTGAGAGCTGATTAGAACCGCAATAGTATTAAGCCCTACCCCAGAGCAAATGAATCGGAATCTACCCTTTAACAAGAGCCCAGGTGATCAATATGAACACTGAATTTTGAGTGGTACTTTTAACATCCTGGTTGTCAAACCTGACTGCTGCTTGAAATCACCTGGGGAGCAAGAAAATAATCCTGATGCCTCGCTTTAAACTCAATCATACTCTCACCTAAGTACTGAACCAAAAATAATAAAAACTTACTGCATCTTCAACAGCTATTATTGAATTGTAAACCTCTCATTTTGTTGTTGCGTGTATGCGTGCATGCACATGCGTGCGTGCACACGCGCGCGCGCGCACACACACACACACACCCCATTTTACCCATTTAGTTTTATCACAAACCGGTTTGTCTTAGACTATGAGTTGCCAAACTATGGCTTACAAGACAAATCCAAGCCACCATCTGGATTTTTTTTTAATATTCTTAAACACTTTATATTTTGGAGCAGTTTTAGGTTCATAGCAAAATTGAAAGGCACAGAGATTTGCCCTGCCCCTACATAGACACAGCCTACACCACTAATACCATCCCATACCAGAGTGGTGAATTTATTACAATTGATGAACCTACACTGACACATTATATTGACCCAAGGTCATAATTTCTATTCAGGTTCACCCTTGGTGTTGTATATTCTGTGGGTCTGGACAAAAGTATAATGACATGTATTCAGTATTATAGTATCACAGAGTACTTTCACTGCCATAAAGATCTTCTGTGTTCCATCTATTCTTTCCTTCTCCCCTCTAAACCTCTGGCAGCCACTAATATTTTTACTGTGTCCATATTTTTTCATTCAGATATAATTGACATAGCATTATAGTAGTTTCAGGTGTACAACACAATGATTCAATATTTGTATATATTGTGAAATAATCACCACGATAAGTATGGTTAACATCCCAAACCACACAGTTACAGATTTTTGGGTGGGGGATGAGAACGTTAAAATTTTACAATTTTAGCAACATTCAAATATACAGTACTGCATTATTAACTACAGTCACCATGCTGTTCACTGTGTCTCTGACTGATTTAATTTATAACTGGAAGTTTGGACCTTTTGAACGCCTTCCCCCATGTTGCCCATCCCCTAATCTCCACCTCTGCTTTGGCAATCACCACTCTGTTCTCTGTATCTATGAGTTTGATGTGTTTTTGCTTGTTTTGTTTTTAGATTCTGCATATAAGTGAAATCATATGGTATTTGTCTTTGCCTGACTTATTTCACTTAGTCAAATGCCCTCAAGGTCCATCTATCTTGTCACAAATACCAAGATTTCCTTCTTTTTATGGCTGAATAATATTCTGTTGTGTGTGCATATAAAATCACATTTTCTTTATTCATCCATCAACGGACATTTAGGTTTCTTCCATATCCTTTCAATTATAAATAATTCTTCAATGAGCATGGGAGCATAAATATCTTTTCCAGTTATTGCTTTCCTTTTCTTTGGATAAATACCCAGAAATGGGATTGCTGGATCATATGGTAGTTCTATTTTTATTTTTTTGAAGAAATTTGCATTAGTTTACATTCTCACCAAAAATGCACAGAGGTTCCCTTTTCTCCACATCTTCACTAACACTTGTTATTTCTTTTTTTTAAATTTTTATTTATTTATTTTTGAGAGATAAAGAGAGAAAGTGCTTGCGCTGAGAGGGGCAGAGAGAGACAGAGAGAGGATCCCAGGCAGATTCTCACTGTCAGCACAGGCCCCACTGCAGAGCTAGATACCACAAACCATGAGATCACGTCAGCCGAAATCAAGAGTCAGACACTTAACCAGCTGAGCCACCCAGGCGCCCCACTTGTTACTTCTTTTTGACAATAGCCATTATGACAGGTGTGAGGTGACATCTCATTGTGGTTTTGATTTGTATTTCCCTGATGATTAGTGACGCTGAGCATCTTTTTTCACATGTCTGTTGGCCATTTGGGTATTTTCTTTGGAAAAATGTCTATTCAGATCCTCTTCCCATTAAAAAAATTTTTTTTAAGTTTATTTAGTTTTGAGAGAGACAGAGAGAGAGAGCGGGGGAGGGGCAGAGAGAGAAGTAGAAAGAGAATCCCAAGCAGGCTCTGCACTGTCAGCACAGAGCCCAATGTGGGGCTTGAACTCACAAGCAGTGGGATCATGACCTGAGCCGAAACCAAGAATTGGATGCTTAATCGACAGAGCCACCCAGGTGCCCCATCTGCCTTTTTTTTTTTTTTAAAGACAGCTGATTTATTTTGTATTTATTTGAGATTTGATTTGATTTGATTTGATTTGATTTGATTTTAATTTTAAGTAGGCTCCATGCCCAACATGGGGTTGAACTCACACCCCTGAGATCAAGAGTCACATGCTCCACCAACTGAGGTGGCCAGAAGCCCAGATCCTCTGACCATTTTTTAATAGGACAGTTTGTACTTTTGCTTCTTAGTTATATGAATTCTTTATATATTTTGGATATTGTCCCCTTATGAAATATGATTTGTAAATATTTTCACCCATTTAGTAGGCTGTCTTTTCATTTTGTTCATGGTTTCCTTTGCTGTGCAGAAGCTTTATAGTTTGATGTAGTCCCACTTGTTTATTTTTTTCTTTTGTGGCTTTTGCTTTTGGTATCAAATCCAAAAAATCATCACCGAGACTGATGTCAAGGCTCTTACTCCCTATCTTTTCTAGGATTTGTAAGGTTTCAGGTCTTATGTTCAAGTCTTTATTTGGAGTTGATTTTTGTGTACGGTTTAAGAAAGTGATCTAGTTTCATTCTTTTGCATATGCTGTCCAGTTTTCCCAGCACCATTTACTGAAGAAACTTCTTTCCCCATTTTATATTTTGGTTCCTTTATCATAAATTAATCGACCATATATGTGTGGGTTTATTGCAGGGTTATTTTGTTCCACTGTTCTATGTGCCTATTTTTGTGCCAAAACCATACTGTTTTTGATTACTGTCCCCATATTTTTGCCTTTTCCAGAATGTCATATAATTGGAATTATACTATATAATCATAGTCTTTTCAAATTGGCTTTTTTCACTTAGTAGTATGCATTTGAGTTTCCTCCATATATTTTCATGGTTTGATAGCTTTTCTAGAACTGATTAATATTCTATTTTCTGGATGTACCACAATTTATTTATCCATTCATCTACTGAAAGACATTCCTTGGTTGCTTCCAAGGTTTGTCCATTATGAATAAGGCTGCTATAAACACCTACATGCAGGTTTTTGTGTGGACATAAGTTTTCAATACCTTTGGGTAAGTACCAATGAACATAAATGCTGGATCATATTGTAAATGTTTAGTTTTACAAGAAACCATCAGACTGTCTTCAAAAGTGGCTATGCAATTTTGCATTCCTACCAGCAATGAATGAGAGTTGCTTTTGTTCCACAACCTAGCCAGCATTTACTGTTGGCAGTGCTCTATATTTTGACTATTCTCATAGGTATGTAGTTATATCTCATTTCGGTTTTAGTTTGCATTTAGTTGATGACATATGATGTGAACCATTTTTCATATGCTTATTTGCCATCTTTATATCTTGTTGGTGAGGATTCTGTTAAGGACTTTGGACCATTTTTTTAAACTTGTTTTATTTTTTATTTTTTTAAATTTACATCCAAATAAATTAGCATATAGTGCAACAATGCTTTCAGGAGTAGATTCCTTAGTTCCCCTTACCCATTTAGTCCATCCCCCCTCCCACAACCTCTCCAGTAACCCTCTGTTTGTACTCCATATTTATGAGTCTCTTCTGTTTTGTCCCCCTCCCTGTTTTTATATTATTTTTGCTTCCCTTCCCTTAAGTTCATCTGTTTTGTCTCTTAAAGTCTTCATATGAGTTAAGTCATATGATATTTGTCTTTCTCTGACTAATTTCATTTAGCATAATACCCTCCAGTTCCATCCACGTAGTTGCAAATGGCAAGATTTCATTCTTTTTGATTGCCAAGTAATACTCCATTGTATATATATACCACATCTTCTTTATCCATTCATCCAGCGACGGACATTTGGGCTCTTTCCATACTTTGGCTATTGTTGATAGTGTTGCTATAAACATGGGGGTGCATGTGTCCCTTTAAAACAGCACACCTGTATCCCTTGGATAAATGCCTAGTAGTGCTATTGCTGGGTTGTAAGGTAGTTCTATTTTTAATTTTTTGAGGAACCTCCATACTGTTTTCCAGAGTGGTTGCACCAGCTTGCATTCCCAGACTTTGGACCATTTTTAAATCAGGTTGGTTGTTTTGTTATTGTTGAGATTTAAGTATTCTTTGTATATTTTGGTAATAGTCCTTTATCAGATGTGTCTTTTTCAAATATTTTCTCACAGTCTGTGCCTTGTCTTCTCACTTTCTTAACATTGTCTTTTCCAGGGAAGAAAAATTTAATTTTAATGAAATCCAGTTTATCAATAATTTCTTTCATGGACTGTGTCTTTACATTTGTCTCTAAAAATTCATTGCCATACTCCAGGTCATCTAGGTTTTCTCTTATGTTATTTTCTGGGAGTTTTATAATTTTGTGTTTTACATTTAGATCACAGAGTTAAATTTTGTGAAGGTATAAGGTCTGTGTCTAGATTCATTTTTTTGCATGTGGATGTCCGGTTTTTCCAATACCATTTCTTGACAAGACTATCTTTCCTCCATTGTATTGCCTTCGCTCCTTTGTCAAAGTTCAGTTGATTATATTTATATGGATCTATTTCTGGGCTATTTTATTTCATTAAATGATTTGGCTATTCTTTTACCAGTACCACACTGTCCTGATTACTGTAGCTTTACAGTAAGTCTTGAGGTTGGGTAGTGTCAGTTCTCCAACTTTATTCTTCTATTTTACTGTAGAATTGGCTAGTCTGGGTCTTTTGCCTCTCTATACCAACTTTAGAATAATTTTGTTGATATACATAAAATAATTTGCTATGGTTTTCACTCTATGTCTTTAAAAATTTTTTTTAAATGTTTATTTATTTTTGAGAGAGAGATAAAGAGCACCAATGGGGAAGGGGCAAGGAGAGAGAGACAGACAGAATTCGAAGCAGGCTCCAGGCTCTGAGCTGTCAACGCACAGGCTGACGCAGGGCTCGAACTCACGAGCTGTGAGATCATGACCTGAGCTGGAGTTGGACATTTAACCAACTGAGCCACCCAGGCACCCCACACTATATGTCTTTGTAATAAAATTTTATTGGAACTAAGCCATGACCATTTATATGCTATGGCTGGGTTTGTACCACAAAGGTAGTAGGTGAGACAGAATCCATATGTCCCACAAAGCCTAAAATATTTACTATCTTGTCTTCTTTTTATTATCTTGTCTTTTACGGAAATGTTTGCTGACCCTTGTGCATCATAACAGGCTCTAAATATATCTAAAACTGCCAAATATTTTTTTAAAAAAATTTTTAATGTTTATTTTTTGAGAGAGAAGGAGAAACAGAGTGTAAGCTGGGGAGGGGAGACACAGACACAAAAAGAGAGGGAGACACAGAATGTGAAGCAGGCTCCAGACTCTGAGCGGTCAGCCCAGAGTCCAGCGCGGGGCTCAAACTCACAAACCGTGAGATCATGACCTGAGCGGAAGTCGGGCACTTAACTGACTGAGCCACCCAGGCGCCCCTAAAACTGCCAAATATTTTTAACATTTTAATTGCCTTTATATCTTCAATATGCTCTTTGCAGTTTTGCCATCAATTTCTCTACAACCACCACCCTTTGGTATAAAAGAAAGCAATTACTTGAATTAATTACATCTAAAATGCTAGTGATTTAATCCATTATCTCAGCAGAGAGAGTATGGGCAGATGCTGCTGATTAATCCAACAGCCATTTCACCCCTTCTTTGTTATTAAGAGTGTTCCCTGGTTTTTGTGAAGTAACAATGTGCCCAGTTCCTTGGCATAAATCATATTAGTCTAAATTGATCATGAAAGTTTTCTTCCTATTTCAAGATACTTTACAGAGCCTCTTGTGCTTCTAGGGTTGACTACATGACTAAGTTTTGACCTAAGATGTAAATAGAAATAGCCTAGATTTCTGAAAAAACTTTACTTGCCTGAGAAAGGTGATGAATTTTGCAAAAAGAAATCATTTTACCCTATTCTTGTCATTCTGATTGTGATGCTGGTGTGAGGATATAATGTCAAGTGCAAGGGCAGCCACCCTGTAACCATGAGGATAAAGCCAAGAGAATTATAGAACCCAGTATAGAGCTCTATTATAATTTATCCAGAGGCATAAACTATGACATTTCCTCCACACACCCCACCCCCATCTCCAGCTTCTTGATAAACACAGTTAACTTTATTGCTTAAGTTCCTTTGTGGACATTCTGTTAGTTATGATTCATCTAACAAGTATGAAACGACTACAAGGAGATGGTATTTTTCAACTTCATTCAAAATTAAATCTACTTTTTGCCCTTATTTTTAAATACTCAGTATTTGCCAAGTGCCTGCTATATGTGAGGTACTGTTTCTGATTCCTTCCAGACATTATCTGTGTCATTCTCACAACAACCCTACGATATATGGATCATCCTTATTTTACAAGTGAGAAAATGGTTTCAAGATAGTGAGTGTCATAGTCTGGAACCACACAGCTAGTAAGTCAGGGAGTCAAAATCCCATCCTCTAACCAACCTCCCCTCTGGTAACCAGCAGTTTGTTCTCTATATTTAAGAGTCTGGTTGGGGGGCGCCTGGGTGGCGCAGTCGGTTAAGCGTCCGACTTCAGCCAGGTCACGATCTCGCGGTCTGTGAGTTCGAGCCCCGCGTCAGGCTCTGGGCTGATGGCTCAGAGCCTGGAGCCTGTTTCCGATTCTGTGTCTCCCTCTCTCTCTGCCCCGCCCCTGTTCATGCTCTGTCTCTCTCTGTCCCAAAAAATAAATAAACGTTGAAAAAAAAATTAAAAAAAAAAGAGTCTGGTTTGTGTATTTTTTCTTTGTCTTGTTTTTTAAATTGCACATGAGTGAAATTACATGGTTTTTGTCTTTCTTTGATTTATTCCATTTGGCAGTATACCTTCTAGGTCCATCCATGTTGTTGCAAATGGCAAGATTTGATTTGTTTTTATGGCTAGGTTGTGTGTGTGTGAGTGTGTGTGTGTGTGTGTGTGTGTGTGTGCATGTGTGTGCATGCATGTGCATGCAAACTGGTGCAGCCACTCTGAAAAACAGTATGGAGTTTCCTCAAAAAGTTAAAAATAGAATTACCCTACAACCAGCAATTGCACTAGGTATTTATCCCAAGGATAAAAAATGCTGATTCGAAGGGCCACATGCACCCCAATGTTTATAGCAGCTCTATCAACAATAGCCAAGTTATGGAAAGAACCCAAATGCTCATCGGCTGATGAAGGGATAAAGAAGATGTGGTATATATACACAATGGAATATTATTTGGCAGTCAAAAAGAATGAAGTCTTGCCATTTGCAACAGTGTGGATGGAACTAGAACGTATTATCCTAAGTGAAATAAGTCAGAGAAAGACAAATATCATATGATTTCACTCATATGTGGAATTTAAGAAACACAACAGATGAACATAGGGGAAGGGAAGGAAAAATAAGATAAAAACAGGGAGGCAAACCATAGGAGACTCTTAAATACAGAGTATAAACTGAGGGTTGCTGGAGGGGAGGTGGGTGTGGGGATGGGCTACATGGGTGATGGGCATTAAGGAGGGCATTTGTTTGGATGAGCACTGGGTATTGTATGGAAGTTATAAATCACTGGGTTCTACTCCTGAAACCAATACTACACTGTATATTAATTAACTTGAACTTAAATAAATAAATTATGTATTCTTAAAAAAAGGAGAGAGGACCAAATGGACATTTTTCCAGAGAAGACATGCAGATGGCCAACAGACACATGAAAAGATGCTCAACATCACTAATAATCAGGGAAATGCAAATTGAAACCATAATGAGATATTACCTTACATCTGCCAGAATGAAAAAGAAAACAAGGATGTGGAGAATAGGGAAAAACAGCATGGAGGTTCCTCCAAAAATTAAAAAATAGAAATACCATATGACCCATAGTCCCACTACTGGGTAATTACCCAAAGAAAATGAAAACGCTAATTAGAAAAGGTATCTTCACCCAATGTTTATTTCAGAACTATTACAATAGCCAAGCTATGGAAGCAGCCCAAGTGTCCATTCACAGATGAATGGATGAAGAAGATGTGGCAAATATATACAATGGAATATTACTTGGGAGTATGCGGTGTGTGTCTCATCTCCTGCAAAGGGCTTCTCTGATGCTAAATCATGGGACAACTCAAGCAAGTACAAACTGCAAGCATAAGACAAATAAAACATGTGGAATTATCTTGACTAATGAAAGATGGGAGTTGCTATTGGACAATTCTTTCTCTTATATGTCCCTTAAGCAGACAGTTCTAAGATGCATTTCATGAGGCAACTTAGAAGGTTCCCAAGATCACATACCTGTTACCTTTAGCAATGGCCAACTTAATTATACATCCTTGTTTTGGCCTTCTCTTCCCCCATTAACACTCTTCTATACATCATTCCTGCTCCCTGGGATCAGCTTGCAAATAAACTACCTCACAGAGCTTTTTGTCTGTTTGGGGCAGAACATAAGCTAAGACATGAACAGAGAGAAATACATACACTGTAATTGGATATTTGATGATATTAAGACATTACTGTTTATATGTTTGAGTCTGATAATGATACTGTGGTTGTGGTAGATAGTGTCCAAAGATGGCTCCAATGATCTTCACCTGCTGGTATTCAGACCTTTGTGTAGTTCCTCCCACAATGAATCCAGAATGAACTGTGATTTACTTTAACCATTCAAATGTGGCAGAAGTGATGCTATGCCTGCTCAGTGTCTAAGCTTCAAGAAGCCCTGGAAGCTTCCACTTCCATACTTTGGGCGACCCTTAGTTTTCATGTAAGAAGTCTAGCTGCCTCACCAGAGTGATAACATGCACCAGCCACACAGAGAGACCACACAGAGAGGCCACATAGAGAGGAAGAGGCTCTGAGATTACACTGAAAGAGAGAGGTCTACCCACCCCAGCATCCCATCTGAGCTCCTCCTTCCAGACAAATATGCCACTGTGCCAGACATATGAGTGAGACATTTTGGATATTCTAGCCCACTCAAATCCTCACATGAATTCTGCTGCAGCTGACATCAAAGATAAGTCATCATGCTGTGCTGTGTCTGAACTTTTGACCAGTAGAATTATTAAAAATAATAAAGTGGCAGTTGTTTTCAGGATCTAAATTTTGTAGAAGAGGAAGGAAAACTTCCAAGTTTATTCTATGAGTCCAGTATCACCCTGATATCAAAACCAGATAAAGACACCACACACACAAGAAAAGAGAGAATTATAGGCCAACAACTCTCGTGAATATAGATGCAAAAAATCCTCAATAAAATATCAGCAAACCAAATTCAACAATACATTTAAAAAAATCATGCACCATGAGCAAGTGGGATTTATTCCAGGGATGCAAGGGTGGTTCAACATTCACAAAACAATCAAAGTGATGCATCACATCAAGAAGAGAAAGGTAAAACCCATCCAATCATTTCAATAGATGCAGAAAAAGCATTTGATAAAGTACAACATCCATTCATGATAAAAGCCCTCTGCAAACTAGGTATAGAGGAAAATACCAGAACATAATAAAGGCTTTATATGAAAAACCCACAGCCAACATCCTACTCAATGGGGAAAAACTGAGAGCTTTTCCCCTAAGGAAAAGGTCGCAAGACAAGGATGTCTACTTTCACCACTTTTAATCAACATAGTACTGGAAGTCTAGCCATAGCAATCAGACAACATAAAGAAACAAAAGGCATCCAAATTGGTAAGGATGAAGTAAAACTCAATATTTGCAGATGACATGATACTATATATAAAAAACTCTAAAGACTCCACCAAAAAAGCTACTAACTGATAAATGAATTCAGTAACGTCATAAGATACAAAATCAATGTACAGAAATCTGTTGCATTCCTATATGCTACTAATGAAGCAGCAGAAAGTGTAATTAAGAAAATAATCCTATTTAAAATTGCACCAAAGACAATAAAATATCTAGGAGTAAACTTAACCAAAGATGTGAAAGACCTATAAAACAGTGATCAAAGAAATTCACGACAATGCAAAGAAATGGAAAGACATTCCATGCTCATGCTCATGGGTTGGATGAACGAATATTGTTAAAATGTCTATACCACTCAAAGCAATCAGCAGATTTAATGTAGTTCCTATCAAAATACCAACAGCATTTTTCTCAGAACTGGAACGAATAATCCTAAAGTTTGTATGGAACCACAAAAGACCTTGAATAACCAAAGCAATCTTGAAAAAAAAAAAAAAAGAAAAGCAAAATTGGAGGTATCACAATTCTAGACTTCAAGGTGTATTACCAAGTGGTGGTAATTAAAACAGCATGGTAAAGGCACAAAAATAGACACATAGATCAATAGAACAGAATAGAGAGATCAGAAATAAACCTACAATTATGTGGTTAACAGCTATGACAAAAGAGGCAAGAATACGCAATGAGGAAAATACAGTCTCTTCAAATGGTACTGGGAAACCTGGACAGCTACATGTGAAAGAATGAAACTGGACTGCTTTCTTATACTATATACAAAAATAAACTCAAAATGCATTAAGGACCTAAATTTGAGACTCCAAACCACAAAAATCCTAGTAGAAAGCAAAGGCAGTGATTTTTCTGACCTTGGCTGCAGCAGTATTTTTATAGCTATGCATCCTGAGGCAAGGGAAACAAAAGCAAAAATAAACTATTGGGACTACATCAAAATAAAAAGCTTCTGTACAGCAAAGGGAGCAATCAACAAAACTAAAAGGTAGATTATGGAATGGGAGAAGGTACTTGCAAATGACATATCCAATAAAAGGTTAGTATCGAAAATATATAAAGAACTGATACAACTCAACACCCAAAAAAACAAATAAGCCAATTAAAAATGGACAGAGGATGTGAACGGACATCTCTTCAAAGAAGACATCCAGATGGCCAACCGACACATGAAAACCTGTTCAACATCACTCATCATCAGGGAAATGCAAAACAAAACCACAATGAGCTATCACCACACCTGTCAGAATGGCAGAAATAAAAAACAAGAAACAACATGTGTTGGTGACAATGTGGAGAAAAAGGAACCCTCTTGCAATGCTGGTATACAAGCTGGTATAGCCACTGTGGAAAATGGTATGGAGGTTCCACAAAAAATTAAAAATAGAATTACCATATGATCCAGTAATCCACTACTGGGTATTTACCCCCAAAATACAAAACCCCTACTTCAGAGGGATACATGCACCATTATGTTTATAGCAGCATTATTTACAATTGCCAAACATGGAAACAGCCTAAGTGGCCACTGATAGATAAATGGATAAAGAAGATGCAGTGTGTGTGTGTGTGTGTGTGTATATATATATATATATATATATATATATATATATATATATATATGGGAATATTACTCAGCTGTAAAAAAGAATAAAATCTTTCCATTTTATGAAAGTCTTTCCATTTTATGAAATCTTTCCATTCCATGAAACCATATGATTGGATCTAGAGGGTATAATGCTAAGTGAAATAAGCCAGTCAGAGAAAGACATATACCACATGATCTCACTCATATGAGGAATTTAAGAAATGAAACAAACAAGCAAAGGGGAAAAAAAGAGAAGCAAACTAAGAAACAGACACTTAACTATAGAGAACAAGCTGATGGTTACCAAAAGGGAGATGGGGGGGGGGGGTCAAAGACAGGATGGGGATTAAAAAGTACACTTATCATGATGAAAAAAATAAATAAAATAAAAATAAAGGTTCTTATTTTTAAAAAAGGATCTAATTTGGGGGATAATTTATTATACACAAGTAGATAACCAAAACAGTGGTTAGGGATTTTTTTAAAGTTCTCATCTTTTATAAATATATACTGAAATATTTACAGATAGGAAAATCATAAATCACATGGTTCAGAAACATCTGATCATCTGAGTCAACCTGGACTTCAAACAATACTAAGATGGCTGAGGCTAGGGAGTAAATTTCAGGAAGAAACTTTCCTTTTGCTTGTCTCAAACTGCCATCTTTGGTCAACTCATAGTGAAGGACAGATACGGAATTCACACCCAGGGCTGCTGACTCTAAAGCTTCTGCTTTTAATAACCCTTAGGCTATTTTGCTACTATTTTGTAAACTCTATGTCTGGATAAAAACTGCTAGAGAAAAATCCAGTGATAGGAAGGTGAATGCCTTATCTTTTGACCTCAGTTCAGTAATATACAAGATACTTTTGGCAGTGTAGACAGGCAGGGAGTAACTTTTCTTCCAGCCAAACAAGTTGCTTTATATTAAGAGAAGATGTTTATATTCTTCAGTGACTCAAGCAAGGAAGTCCTCTCTCTTTATCCTGGATTGCATTTAACCTCTGGACACTCTGTCAACTAACAACCTTGGCATTTTAAAAGGATTATAATCTTTCTAACCTCTGCTCTCACAGGTTTTTTTTTTTTTTTTAGTAATTCCCTTGAAGATAAATTAGCACTCTTATTCCTTTCAGCAATTTCTCTTGGGGGCACATGTGAAGATTTTTGTTTTATTTTCCCATAAATGTCACATCACCTGTCAGATGTTCATTCCTGAGACATGGAATTGCTACATTTTAGACTATCTGGACTTCTCCATCTACCCTCAAAAAGGGTTATGTGATGTTGACTACTTCAGGCCATGGAGTTGATGCTCAACAAGGTTCAAAGGTGACAATCTTCTACAACCTGATGGGCTAGATATCTTCAGGGAAACAAAGAGAGAGGTAAAGAGAAGAATATAAATGATCCCTGACTTCGGCCAATTATCTGAACAGGATGACTCTGGGGGTAGGTGGTAAGTGGGTCATGGCCTTAGTGGTATGCTTTTTAGCTTCTGAGAAGGCTTCTTACCCCTACCTCACAAATGAAAGGATCACATAATACATTCCCATCAACTAAAAATAACATGTTTGACACATAGAAGGTAAAGTGCTTGGGCATCTTTTCCTTATTAAAAGCAAAATTTGATTAAAAAAAGGTGTGAGTACTTTTTCTATAACAGTGGGGCCAATGAAAGTTCATAATGAAGAGACAGGATTTCTAACATAAACTTTTTTGGCATAAGGCAGCATTTCTCATATTGTGTATTTGGGAAACATTTGGTCTGAGATACATTTATCTTTTAAAAAATTTTATGATCAATTAAGCCTGGAAAACACTTATATCATGACTCATTTCTTAGATATTTGCAATGCATAATATCATATTATGGCTCTAAAAACTATTGCAATTCAAAAGGCAAGCTAAGTAATGTTAGGTAGGAGACTACTTTTGCTCCAGAAGATAGAAAGGACCTTTTGCCTTTGGTAATTTCTGGATATTATGTTGAAGTGATAAACGGTGCATACTCTTTACAACCTAAGCACAGGAAATCATAACAAATGAAATTCATGTAAGAAAAATGCAAAATTTTATTTAAAAAAATTCCCAGAGTAGTGGTGGAAATTCCAGGGAAATCAAACTGGGATTTAAAGCAAGTTGAAAAAAGATATCCAGAAGAAAGTTTTATAAGCAAATTGACAAGTAAATATGATCCAAATAGGGAAAATGGCAAAGTATAGGTTAGAAAAGGTCATGTACAGGGGCGCCTGGGTGGCTCAGTCGGTTAAGCGTCTGACTTCAGTTCAGGTCATGATCTTGCGGTTCGTGGGCTCATGCCCTGCATCGGGCTCTGTGCTGACAGCTCAGAGCCTGGAGCCTGCTTCAGATTCTGTGTCTCCCACTCTCTCTCTCTGCCTCTCCCCCGCTCATACTCTTGCTCTCTCTCTCTCTCTCAAAAATAAAAAAATAAACATTAAAAATTTTTAAAAAAGAAAGAAAAGGTCATGTATAATCCAAAAATGAGATTTTTTCATTGCCCTGTATTTTTTTGGAAATAAACAATTTTCTGAGCTTCTATCATGACTACTTAAATGCTTATCTGAAGGTCCCCAACACAGTAAGTTTGTACCAGAATATAAAGCAATTCACTGTTTCTCTCACTGATAAAGTCTTGCTTCCAAAAATATGTAAGTTAAATTAAACAATGTGCTTGGTGAAATATTTGATTCACATAGTGGGCTAAGGTGTTATCTTGTTGCAAATAATTATTAGAGTTTGCAGACCAGCATTTTAAGTAGCATTGTCCTGGATGATATAAAATATATGAACACAAAGATACAGGCTTGAAATTTAGACAAGTCCACTGTTTTTGTTTTTTTTTTTTTTTTTAGTTTGTATTTTTGAGAGAGAGAGAGAGAGAGAGAGAGAGAGAGAGAGAGAGAGAGCGCACACATGCATGAGTAGGGGAGGGACAGAGAGTGAGAGAGAGAATCCCAAGCAGGATCTGGGCTGTCAGCACAGAGCTCCATGTGTGCCTCAATCCCACACACTTGTGAGATCATGACCTGAGCTGAAATTAAGAATCAGATGCTTAAATCCTGAAAAAGAAAACCAAAGCTGGAGGCATCACAATTCCAGACTTCAAGCTGTATTACAAGGCTGTAATCATCAAGACAGTATGGTACTGGCACAAAAACAGACACTTAGATCAATGGAAGAGAGAACCCAAAAATGGACCCACAAATGTATGTCCAACTAATCTTTGACAAAGCAGGAAAGAATAGCCAATGGAAAAAAGACAGTCTCTTCAGCAAATGGTGCTGGGAAAACTGGACAGCAACATGAAGAATGAACCTGGACCATTTTCTTACACCATACACAAAAATTAACTCAAAATGGATAAAAGACCTAAATGTAAGACAGGAAGTCATCAAAATCCTAGAGAAGAAAACAGGCAACAAGCTCTTTGACCTCAGCTGCAGCAGAATCTTACTTGACATGTCCCCAGAGGCAAGGGAAACAAAAGCAAAAATGAACTATTGGGGCTCATCACTTCTGCACAGTGAAGGAAACATTCAGCAAAACTAAAAGTCAACCGATGGAATGGGAGAAGATATTTGCAAATGACATACCAAATAAAGGGTTTGTATCCAAAATCTATAAAGAACTTATCAAACGCAACACCCAAAAACCAAATAATCCAGTGAAGAAATGGGCAAAAGACATGAATAGACACTAATCCAAAGAAGACATCTACATGGCCAATCGACACATGAAAAGATGCTCAACATCACTCATCATCAGGGAAATGCAAATCAAAACCACAATGAGATACCACCTCACACCTGTCAGAGTGGCTAAAATAAACAACTCAGGCAACAACAGATGTTGGCAAAGATGAAAAGAAAGGGGAACCCTTTTGCACTGATAGTGGGAATGCAAACTGGTGGAGCTACTCTGGAAAACAGTATGGAAGTTCCTCAAAAAATTAAAGATAGAACTACCCTACAACCCAGCAATTGTACTACTAGGTATTTATCCAAAGGATATAAAAATACTGATTTGAAGGGGCACATGCATCCCAATGTTTATAGCAGCACTATTGACAATAGCCAAAGTACAGAAAGAGCCCAAATAAATGCCCATCGAATGATGGATAAAGAAGATGTGGCATATATATACACAATGGAATATTATTTGACAATCAAAAATAATGAAATCTTGCCATTTGCAACAATGTGAATGGAACTAGAGTGTATTATGCTAAGCGAAGTCAGTCAGAGAAAGACAAATATCATATGATTTCATTCATATGTGGAATTTAAGATACAAAACAGAATAAACATAAGGGAAGGGAAGCAAAAATAATATAAAAGCAGAGAGGGAGACAAACCATAAGAGACTCCTAAAAACAGAGAACAAACTGAGGGTTGCTGGCAGCGTGTTGGGTGGGAGGGAAGGGCTAAAGGGGTGAGGGGCATTAAGGAGAACACTGGTTGGGATGAGCACTGGGTGTTATATGTAGGTGATGAGTCACTAAATTCTATCCCTGAAAAAAATATATTGTGATTTAAAAAATAAACATTAAAAAACAAAAATAAATAAATATAAACATAAATACATTAAAAAAAAAGAGTCTGATGCTTAACTGAATGAGCCACCCAGGTGCCCCTAGGCAAATACACTGTAAGTAAAATAATTCAGGTTACAGAAAAGCATGGTGCCATTTTTGAAAAATTTGTGCACGTGGTGTGTTTGTGTGTACATGTGTGCATGCATGGAATGCTGACTACAAGAATGAGCTTCAGGGGCGCCTGGGTGGCTCAGTAGGTTAAGTGTCCAACTTCGGCACAGGTCATGATCTCGCGGTCCATGAGTTCGAGCCCCGTGTCGGGCTCTGTGCTGACCGCTCAGAGCCTGGAGCCTGTTTCAGATTCTGTGTCTCCCTCTCTCTCTGACCCTCCCCCGTTCATGCTCTGTCTCTCTCTGTCTCAAAAATAAATAAACGTTAAAAAAATTTGAAAAAAAAATAATGAGCTTCAAAATAATAACTATGGTTAGTTTGGGGTGGTAGGATTTCAGGAGATTTTAGCATTTTATAATTTATTATTCTGTTTGTATGTTTTCTACAACCATGCATCATTGCCCTCAGTATACCAGAAACTGCAAGGAATCCTTGAAATGTGGAAATTAGATGGAACAAAACAAAAGATGGAAATCACAACCCAAAATGCCCAGGATAGGAGTGCTAGAATAGCTGCTCCGCTTTCAGAGGTAGCAAATATCATGAATAACAGGAAGCCTGGAGTAAATGAAGAGAGTGATTAGTTGGGTACTACAGGAGGAACACATACTGTTGCCCATAGCCTCTTCCTACTCTCAATGCTTTGCAGTAGCAATTGAAGCAAAAGCTTTTAGATGAATGCAGTACGTGTGGAAGCTCAAGCCAGGTGGTTGGGGACAGTGCCCACAGCCCACACCCAGGAAGAACAAGAAGCATTCAAACCCAGAAAACCAGCACTACACCAAAAATATGAGCGGACTCTCTCCAAATTCACTACCAGCTGGAGTACTAGCTGCCCCAACCCTGGCCCTATCAAGCTTTCTAAATTTGCACAGTAGAATGTCTAACAAGGAATCTCAAAACCAAACATAAGCACACAACAAAGAAACAACATCAAATACTTAAAGAAGACTTAGTAAAAAGTGAATTATAAAAAGAGTTATATTGGAGGCAGTCCAAGATGGCAGTGTAGGAAAACCCTGAATTCAGCTCCTCCCATTGACACATTGAATCTACACCTAAACATAAAGCAAGTGCTCCACAAGTAGAACGAGGGCTGACTGAATACCTTCTGCACAACAAACAACAGAGAAGAGTGGGAGAAAAGGCAACATAGTAACAATGGGAACCTCATCCCCAAAGTGATGCTATTACTGAGGCACCTGTGTACAGACTTGCCTGCCCTGGGACACAGCAAAATAATAGCAGTTTAAAGGGTAACTAGACCATAAATGAATGATATCCATTTACTAACCCTAGAGCATTTGCCAAATGGTGGAGGAGCTGTTGAAATTCTCTCTGAGGTTGGAGGCGCTGGCAAGTTCCAATGTTTATGTTTCATCTTCGCCTTGACAAGTGTTATGGAAGCAGGCTCCAGGCACTCTAGCCAGCCTGCTAGGGCCACCCTAGTAAGTCCCAAGTCCCTAGCTCACACCAGCTCCAGCCGTCCCCCAAAGGCAACCCTCTGCCCATGCCAGCTCCCCCGCTCCAGCCATCCCACCAAGGCGACTCCAGTACTGCATGCTCCAGGACTCCCCTGTACAGTGTCGACCAAGCCATTTCACCAAGACTATCCCAGCGCAAAATGCACTGGGACACCCCCAGCCCACACCCACTCCAGCTCCAGCCATTCCGCCAAGGCAGTCAGGCATGGCATACTCTGGGACAACTGTAACAAAAGACAAAGATGGCATTACATGAGGATAAAAGGGTAAATTCCAGAAGAGGATATAAAATTCATAAATAATTATGCACCTAACACAGAAGGACCTAAATACATAAAACAAATATTAACAGACATAAAGGAAGATAGTGACAGCAATACAATAACAGAAGGGGCCTTTAACACCCCACTTACATCAATGGATAGATCATCCACACAGAAAATCAATAAGGAAATACTGGCTTTAAGTGACACATTAGAGCAGGTAGATTTAATAGATACATACAGAACATGTCATTCAAAAACTATGGAACACATATTCTTTTCAAGTGCACATGTAACATTCCCCAGAATAGATCACATGTTAGGCCACAAAACAAGTCTCAATAAATTTAAGTAGATTGAAAGTATTTTAACATTTCTCCTGACCACAATGATATGAAACTAGAAATCAGGTACAAAAAGATAACCAAAAAAACACAAAAGCATGGGGACTAAACAATATGTTACTAAACAATCAATGGGTCGATGAAGAAGTCAAAAAATACTTTGAGACAAATGAAATCAGAAGCACAACTTTCCAAAACCTATGGGATGCAGCAAAAGCAGTTTTAAGAGGGAAGTTCACAGTGATACAGGTCTATCTCATGAAAGAATAATCCCAAATAAATATATAGCTTTGTACCTAAAGGAACTAGAAAAATAATAAGTTAGTAGGCTAACTTCCTTAGTTAGTATTAAAGAAATAATGAAGATCACAGTGGAAATAAGGGAAATGGACATTAATAAAACAATAGAAAAGATCAATGAAACTAAAAGCTGGTTCTTTGAAAAGATAAACAAAATCGATAAACCTCTATCCAGACTCACCAAGAAAAAAGAGAGAGGGGAGAAACAAATGAAATCAGAAATAAGACAGAGTTATAACTGATACTACAGAAATACAAAGATCATAAGAGATTACTATGGGGGCACCTGGATGGCTCAGTTGGTTAACCTTCTGACTTGGGCTCAGGTCATGATCTCACGGTTTGTGGGTTCAAGCCCGCATCGGGCTCTGTGCTGACAGCTCAGAGCCTGGAGCCTGCTTCAGATTCTGTGTCTCCCTCTCTCTCTGCCCCTCTCCCATTCGTGCTCGCTTTCTCTCTCTTCCTCTTAAGAATAAACATTAAAAAATTTTAAAAAATAAGAGGTTACTATGAACAATTATATGTGAACAAATGGGAAAATCTAGAAGAAATGGGTAAATTCCTAGAAACACACAACCTTCCAAGACTGAATCATGAAGTAGTAAAAAATCTGAATAGATTACACATAATGAAACTGAATAAGCAATCTAAAAACTTTCTTAAAAAACAAATGCTCAGGACCATATGTCTTCACAGGTGAATTATACCAAACATTTAAAGAAGAGTTAGTATCTATCAAATTATTCCAAATAATTGAAGAGGAAAAAATGCTTCCATACCCATTTTACAAGGCCAACATTACCCCAACACTAAACTCAGATAAAGACATCACAAAAAAGAAAATTACAGGCCAATATCCCTGATGAACATAGCTGCAAAAATCCTCAACAAAATATTAGCAACCTGAGTTCAAAAATACTTTAAAAAGATAATATGCTGTAATCAAGTGGGAACTATTCCAGGATGCAAGGATGATCTAACATCCATAAATCAGTAAATATGATATACTATGTTACAAAATGAATTATCAAAATTATATAATCAATTCAAGAGATTCAGAAAAAGCATTTGACAAAATTCAGATTTAATTTACAATAAAAATTCTCTACAATGTGGGTATAGAGGGACTAGGCCTCAACATAATAAAGGCCATATAAACTAGGCCAGCTAACATCATGCTTAATGGTAAAAAGCTGAAAGCTCTCTCCTAAGATTAGCAACAAGACAAGGAAGCCCACTCTCACCACTTTTCTTCAGCATAGTATTAGAAAGCCTAGCCAGAGCATTTAGGCAAGAAAAGTAAAATTAAAGGCATTCAAACCAAAAAGGAAGAAGTAAAACTCACTATTTGCAGACTACGTGATATTATATAGAGAAAACCACCAAAAGAAAGATCCACCAAATAATTGTTGGAATTAATAAAGGAATTCAGTAAAGTTGCAGCACTCCCAGTCAATATACAAACATCTGTTGCATTTCTATACAGTAACAACAAACAGTCATAAAGAAAAATTAAAAGACCATCTCATGGGGCACCTGGGTGGCTCAGTCAGTTGAGCGTCAGACTTTGGCTCAGGCCATGAACTCACAGTTTGTGAGTTTGAGCCCCACATCGGGCTTGCTGCTGTAGCACAGAGCCTGCTTTAGATCTTCGGTCCCCCTCTCTCTCTGCCTCTTCTCTGTTTGTGCTCATTCTGTCAAAAATAAATAAATCTTTAAAAAAACCACACACACACAATCTCAGTTACAATTGCATCAAAAGGAACAAAACCTAGGAATTAATTTAACCATGGAGATAAACTACCTGTACACTGAAAACTGTAAGACACGGATGTAAGAAATTGAAGAAGATAAAAATGGAAAAATATTCCATGCTCATGTACTGCAAGAATTAATATTGTTAACATTTCCATAGTACTTGAAATAATCTACAAATTCAATACAACCCCTATCAATATTCCAATGGCATTTTTCACAGAAACAGATAAACAATCACAAAATTTGTATTGAACCACAAAAGACCTAAAATAGCCAAAGCAATCTTCAGAGAGAAGACCAAAGGTGGAGGCATCACCGTCTTCAATTTGAGACTATACTGCAAAGCTATAGTAATTAAAACTGTATGATACTGGCATAAAAACAGACACATAGCTTAATGAGCACAGAAGTAAGTCCACACAGATATGGTCAATTAACTTATAACAAGGAAGCCAAGAATATACAATGGGGAAAGGACAGTCTTTTCAATAAATGGTGCTGGGAAAACTGGACAGCTACATACAAAAGAATGAAGCTACAACACCATCTTACACCATACACAAAAATCAACTAAAAATGGATTAAAACTTGAATGTAAGATTTAAAACCATAATACTCATAGAAGAAAACATAGGTGGTAAGCTCCTTGACATCATCTTGGTGATGATTTTTTTTGGATTTGACACCAAAAGCAAAGGAAAAATGTAGAAACAAACAAGTAGGACTACATCAAACTACAAAACACAACAAAGGAAGCAATCAACCAAATGATAAGGCAACCTACCCAATGGGAGAAAATATTTGTAAATCACGTATCTGATAAGGGGTTAATATCCAAAATATACACAGAACTAATGCAACTAAAAAGCAAAAAACCAAACAATCTGATTTTAAAATGGGCAGAGGATCGGAATAGACATTTTCCCAAAGACAACATACAGATGGCCAGCAGGCATGTGAAAATATGCTCTATAAAACTAATCATCAGGGAAATGCAAATTAAAACCATAATGAGATATTCCCTCATGTTTGTTAGAATGGCTGTTATAAAGACGAAAAATAAGTTTGGTGAAGACAGAGAAAAGGGAATTCTCGTGCCACCAATCCTGTTGGTAGGAAGGTAAACTGGTGCAGCCACTAAGGAAAACAGTATGGAGGTTCTCAAAAAATTAAAAATAGAACTACCAATGATCCAGCAATTCCACTTCTGGGTATTTCTTCAAAGAAAATGAAAATAGAAGCTTGAAAAAAATATCTGCACTCCATGTTTACTGTAGCATTTATAATAACCAAGATATGGAAAGAACCTAAGTGTCCATCAATGGATAAATGGGTAAAGAAAATATGATACACACACACAGACACACACACACACACACAGTGGAATGTTATTTAGCCAAAAAAAGAAAAAAGTTCTGTCATTTGTGACAACATGGATGGACTGTGAGGACATTATGCTAAGTGAAATAAGTCAGACAGACTTATTTATTATAAAATAAATAAGTCATGGGGATATAATGTACAACATGAGGACAACAGTTAATAATACTGTATTGAGTATTTGAAAGCTGCAAAGGAGATCTTAAAAGATCCCATCAGAAGAAAACAAATTTTTAATTATGTATGGTGATGGAGGTTAACCAGACATCTTACTAACCCTTAACTTACTGGGGTGATCATTTTGTAATATATACAAACATTGAATCCTTATGTTTGTATACCTCAAAATAACATAATGTTATGTCTATTAATTATACTTCAATAAAAAATTACAAAATGCAAGTAATAGCACGTCTTTGGCTTGTTACAGAAATGCCATAAGGAAAACACCTAGATTATTGCCTGGTATATAAGAGATACCCAAATAAATATTTATTCTTGTTATTGATGTATTCTACTTTCTAAGAATTTATAGTCTAGTTATGGAGATGAGACTTTAAATAGCAAATCAAAGGTTGAAAAGGAGTTTAAGATAACAAGAGAAGAGATAGTATAGTGTATACTATTTTTTTTTTTATTTTTTTTTTCAACGTTTATTTATTTTTGGGACAGAGAGAGACAGAGCATGAACGGGGGAGGGGCAGAGAGAGAGAGGGAGACACAGAATCGGAAACAGGCTCCAGGCTCTGAGCCATCAGCCCAGAGCCCGACGCGGGGCTCGAACTCACGGACCGCGAGATCGTGACCTGGCTGAAGTCGGACGCTTAACCGACTGCGCCACCCAGGCGCCCCCTAGTGTATACTATTATAAATAAGTATGGATTATAAATTTTCTGAGAGTCAGAGAAAGCATAAACCTCAGGCCACAGTGTCCACATAAGGCTTTCCAAATGTGTGATGCTCCATAGCTATTATTTTTTTATGCACTCTAGACTTCTCTTTCTCCAGTTTCTGCCATCAGGTCCTTTGCATGGGTCTCAGGTTAAGGCCCAGCACATAGTATGTGCTCAGTAAGTGTTAATGCCTCTCAGGGCAGACGTAAATCTATCAAAGTAATTTCATTCAGTTTGATTTACTAAATATCTGTGCAAGCTGAAGTTAAAAAGGGCAGCCGTTTACCAACCTGGGGGAAATCCAGCAACACAGATTACACACATTAATTACCACTCTGCAAAGCTCTCTCTGGCTTTGATCCACTACCAAATGTGTCGGTTTTTGAAATGTTCATTAAGAGAACACACATATGATCATGGCTTTGTTATGGCTCCACTTACATTGGTGCAAGCTGACATGGACATGGTAGGGGAGTAACAGTGAACTTGCACAAGTAAGTTTATAACCCACCCGAAATCAGAAAACTGCAGTGGGGCACCTTTTCATAGTTCACCAATGTAGTCAGTGGGTTTATTAGCTCATAAACTGGGAATGAATGTACAGAGGCTGTCAAAATGGTGCCAATTTTACACAACTCCAATTAATTTTCAAACCATAATGACTAGAAAAAATGAGAGTATGATGAAGTAATCGAGGGAAGAGAGAACAGGACTTCTCTTCCTCCCTTTTAAATGGGATTAATATGGGTTGTATAAGGTTTACGTGTCTCATATAACAGAAGTTTTACAGATGGGGGAGGAAGGGAGACTGCTCTGATAGACTGATGTCCACAACAAGTAGCACAAGAGAAGCATCCTCAGAGTAGAGTCGTGGCCTATTTCCCCCAGGTTGGTAAACGGCTGCCCTTTTTAACTTCAACTTGCACAGATGTTTAGTAAATCAAACGAAGTGAAATTACTTTGATAGATTTATGTCTGCCCTGAGAGGCATTAACACTTACTGAGCACCTACTATGTGCTGGGCCTTAACCTGAGACCCAAGTGATCAAAGCTGAGCAAGGTACAATCCCTGTCCCTGAAGCACTCGCCATGTAATAAGGGCCACCACCAAGAGAATAACCAAGGACAATGTGGTAACACCTATGAGAAGAGCACATTCAGCTATATGAGGATGCCAATTAGGACATTCTAAGAATTGGCAAGTAAGGACGCCACGCTAGAAACCAACGGGCAACAGGCACCTCATATTCTAAAGAGAGCCACAAAACAAATGGAGAGACCTTCTGTCACCTCAGTGTTCTTCAAGGATTGCTTCCTGCACTGGGAACATAATGGACAAAGGTTTGATGGTAAAAGACAACAATGTCTGATATTTATATCAGAGCCAGGGAGTGAGAGAATATTAGGGTTCTTGGCTACAAACAACAGGACCCTCTCCAGATTGTTTTAGGAAAAGAGATTTATTAAAGGAGATAAGGCAGCTTATAGATTCCTTGAGGTGGCTAGAGAATCAGGCTTGGAGGTTCCACAGCTAGCAACTCATCTGCTGACAGGCAACACTTGCACGGAGACCTCTGCCAACTCGAGGTTCCGTTGTCAGGCAAGGCCATTCTGTACTCCTCTTCCTTCCTTACAAAGCTCTCTTCCTAACTGGCCTTGCTTGACTGCATCTCATTGATAGGAGCTAATCTTGGGACACTGTAGTCACAATGGAAGCCAGAAAGGTGAGCTCTGGTTTCTGGCCTGAATCAGTGGGAAATCACCAACATATAGAAATAGTGTTCAAAAAATATCAAGTGTCCACAAAGACAGCCACTCCAGAGGGTTTTTTTTTTTTTTATGTTTGTTTTTAACTTTCAATGATGAGATGTGACTAGCACTACTAAAGAATGAAAATTTCTGCTGAAAATATCTCTAACAAACATACATCTCTTGGTGCATCTGGGTGGCTCAGTCAGTTAAGTAATCCGACTTTGGCTCAGGTCATGATCTCACAGTTCATGGGTTCGAGCCCCATTTCGGGCTCGGGGCTGACAGCTCATCACCCGGAGGCTGCTTCAGATTTTGTGTCTCCCTCTCTCTCTGCTCCTCCCCCTACTCATGTTCTGTCTCTCTCAAAAATAACTAAACACTAAAAAAATTTAAATATACACCTCTTTGGTTTATATCACCTGCTTTTAATTACTGAGCAATTGCCACTGACAATCATTATAAGCCAGTCAGGAAGGAAATTATTGTGAGACAAAATTCATATTTTCCCTAAAATTAAAAAGAGAGGGGAATATAAAACTGGCAGTATACATGTAATTATATTTTATTTATTATTATTATTATTATTATTATTATTATTATTATTATTAGAGTGCAAGTGAGGGAGAGGGGCAGAGAATCCTTTTAAGTTTATTTATTTGAGAGAGTGTACACATGCAAGGGAGGGGAGGGAGAGAAGAGTAAGGGGGGGAGAAGCAGAGAGACAGAAGGAGAGAGAGAGAATCCCAAGCAGGCTCTGCACTGTCAGCACAAAACCAGATGTGGGTCTCAAATTCACAAATGTGAGATCATGACCTGAGTTGAAGTCAAGAGTCAGATGCGTAACCAACTGAGCCACCCAAGTGCCCCATGGGAGACAGAATCTTAAGCAGGTTCCACGCTCAGTGAAGAACCCAATGCAGGGCTCGATCCCATGACCCTGGGTGGAATCATGACCAGAGACAAAATCGAGAGTTGGGTGTCCGACAAAACTGAGCCACCCAGGTACCCCCACATGTAAATATATTAATGCCAACTTACTACCTTAGATGAAACCGAGCAAAACAAGGAAACGCTAAAAGAAATTCTTCAGAGGAAGTGTTGAGGCTGTTTTGTTCTAAGGTCTTTTGGATCTTGCCAGAGTGTAGTCCCTGGGAGTGTACAGCCATTGAGGAAGGGGCTGAGGGTTGTTCTAGTTCTAATTCCCACTTTCCTCACATTCTTGGGTATTTAAAATGTTTCCATAGAAAACTGTGGTCATCTGTTAGGTGGAAAGGTTTCATCTGATTTGAGAGAAAGGTAAATTTTACTGCTAGCAAAGCCATCTAAATGTTAAAGAAGAAGGGTGGACAGCAGACCAGGGCCTGTGTTCAGTAATCCATGAAGAGTGTGTTTGTGAGTGGGATTTGGGGGCCTCCATCCAAAACCTTGTTTGGTCATTTTGTGTATTTTGACTTTTCATTGAAGTAGAGCATACATACAGAAAAAGGCACATACACAGCTCACTGAATTTTATGAAATAAATATCCATGAAACCAGTACCCAGATCAAGATTAAAAACATTACCTTCAGGCAGGCTTCATGAATGCTGACTTGTGCAGTTGCATGGGACCCATACCTACAAGGTCTCTGCACTTGATTTAACGCTCTACTGCAGCTGTCTTGAAATTCTTAGTAATTTTTAGCAAGGGTCCTATATTTTTCTTTTGTACTGGGTCCTGCAAATTATATAGCTGGTCCTGCTCACCAGCATCCCAGAGCCCCCCATCCTCATGCCTTTTACTAGTCACTAACCCTCCCTGTCACTGTTTTCAGATCCTGTTTTTCCACTTTATGTAAAAGAAACAATACAATGTGTGCTCTTTGGTGACTGACTCCATTTATGAAGCATTATGTTTTTCAAATGTTCTCACGTATTGTGTGTAGTTGTAGGTCATTTATTCTCATTGCCATATCATGTTGCATTGTGTGGATATACAATTTATTTATACATTCTACTGGTGATGGGCATTTGGGTAGTTGCCAGTCTGGGGATATTTCCTATAGTAGCACTGCTGTTCTTTTATATGTATTTGCTTATTTGTTCATGGTTTTAAACTAGGAAAATTTAATGTTAGGTATAGCACTTAAAAATATCTTTATGTATGGTTTTAGGCTGCCAGTTTTGGTAAAAGTATCCACGTTTAAATTAGAGAAGTAAATATTTGCTCAAAACAGTAAGATATCTGGTATACTCTGGACACAGTTTAAGATACGATACACACTGTAAGAGAATATTTGTGCACTACAACCACAGCAGACACAAAATTTTCCAGTTTTATCCTCTCAATTTATTTTTGCTATGTACACATCTTTTAACAAAAATATGTATGATATTATGCAGCCATAAGAAAGGATGAAACTGTGCCATTTGTGACAACATGGATGGACCTAGAGGGTATTATGCTAAGTGAAATAAGTCAGGCTGAGAGTGACAAATACCATACGAATGATCAGAGCAGAAATAAACAATATAGAATCTAAAAAAACTATAGAGCAGATCAACGAAACCAAGAGTTGGTTTTTTGAAAAAATAAACAAAATTGACAAACCTCTAGCCAGGCTTCTCAAAAAGAAAAGGGAAATGACCCAAATAGATAAAATCATGAATGAAAATGGAATTATTACAACCAATCCCTCAGAGATACAAACAATTATCAGGGAATACTATGAAAAATTATATGCCAACAAATTGGACAACCTGGAAGAAATGGACAAATTCCTGAACACCCACACTCTTCCAAAACTCAATCAGGAGGAAATAGAAAGCTTGAACAGACCCATAACCAGCGAAGAAATTGAATCGGTTATCAAAAATCTCCCAACAAATAAGAGTCCAGGACCAGATGGCTTCCCAGGGGAGTTCTACCAGACGTTTAAAGCAGAGATAATACCTATCCTTCTCAAGCTATTCCAAGAAATAGAAAGGGAAGGAAAACTTCCAGACTCATTCTATGAAGCCAGTATTACTTTGATTCCTAAACCAGACAGAGACCCAGTAAAAAAAGAGAACTACAGGCCAATATCCCTGATGAATATGGATGCAAAAATTCTCAATAAGATACTAGCAAATCGAATTCAATGGCATATAAAAAGAATTATTCACCATGATCAAGTGGGATTCATTCCTGGGATGCAGGGCTGGTTCAACATTCGCAAATCAATCAACGTGATACATCACATTAACAACAAAAAAAGAGAAGAACCATATGATCCTGTCAATCGATGCAGAAAAGGCCTTTGACAAAATCCAGCACCCTTTCTTAATAAAAACCCTTGAGAAAGTCGGGATAGAAGGAACATACTTAAAGATCATAAAAGCCATTTATGAAAAGCCCACAGCTAACATCATCCTCAACGGGGAAAAACTGAGAGCTTTTTCCCTGAGATCAGGAACACGACAAGGATGCCCACTCTCACCGCTGCTGTTTAACATAGTGCTGGAAGTTCTAGCATCAGCAATCAGACAACAAAAGGAAATCAAAGGCATCCAAATTGGCAAAGATGAAGTCAAGCTTTCATTTTTTTGCAGATGACATGATATTATACATGGAAAATCCGATAGACTCCACCAAAAGTCTACTAGAACTGATAGAGGAATTCAGCAAAGTTGCAGGATACAAAATCAATGTACAGAAATCAGTTGCATTCTTATACACTAACAATGAAGCAACAGAAAGACAAATAAAGAAACTGATCCCATTCACAATTGCATCAAGAAGCATAAAGTACCTAGGAATAAATCTAACCAAAGATGTAAAGGATCTGTATGCTGAAAACTATAGAAAGCTTATGAAGGAAATTGAAGAAGATTTAAAGAAATGGAAAGACATTCCCTGCTCATGGATTGGAAAAATAAATATTGTCAAAATGTCAATACTACCCAAAGCTATCTACACATTCAATGCAATCCCAATCAAAATTGCACCAGCATTCTTCTCAAAACTAGAACAAGCAATCCTACAATTCATATGGAACCACAAAAGGCCCCGAATAGCCAAAGGAATTTTGAAGAAGACCAAAGCAGGAGGCATCACAATCCCAGACTTTAGCCTCTACTACAAAGCTGTCATCATCAAGACAGCATGGTATTGGCACAAAAACAGACACATAGACCAATGGAATAGAATAGAAACCCCAGAACTAGACCCACAAACGTATGGCCAACTCATCTTTGACAAAGCAGGAAAGAACATCCAATGGAAAAAAGACAGCCTCTTTAACAAATGGTGCTGGGAGAACTGGACAGCAACATGCAGAAGGTTGAAACTAGACCACTTTCTCACACCATTCACAAAAATAAACTCAAAATGGATAAAGGACCTAAATGTGAGACAGGAAACCATCAAAACCTTAGAGGAGAAAGCAGGAAAAGACCTCTCTGACCTCAGCCGTAGCAATCTCTTACTCGACACATCCCCAAAGGCAAGGGAAGTAAAATCAAAAGTGAATTACTGGGACCTTATGAAGATAAAAAGCTTCTGCACAGCAAAGGAAACAACCAACAAAACTAAAAGGCAACCAACGGAATGGGAAAAGATATTCGCAAACGACATATCGGACAAAGGGCTAGTCTCCAAAATCTATAAAGAGCTCACCAAACTCCACACCCGAAAAACAAATAACCCAGTGAAGAAATGGGCAGAAAACATGAATAGACACTTCTCTAAAGAAGACATCCGGATGGCCAACAGGCACATGAAAAGATGTTCAGCGTCGCTCCTTATCAGGGAAATACAAATCAAAACCACACTCAGGTATCACCTCACGCCAGTCAGAGTGGCCAAAATGAACAAATCAGGAGACTATAGATGCTGGAGAGGATGTGGAGAAACGGGAACCCTCTTGCACTGTTGGTGGGAATGCAAATTGGTGCAGCCGCTCTGAAAAGCAGTGTGGAGGTTCCTCAGAAAATTAAAAATAGACCTACCCTATGACCCAGCAATAGCACTGCTAGGAATTTTCCAAGGGATACAGGAGTACTGATGCATAGGGCCACTTGTACCCCAATGTTCATAGCAGCACTCTCAACAATAGCCAAATTGTGGAAAGAGCCTAAATGTCCATCAACTGATGAATGGATAAAGAAATTGTGGTTTATATACACAATGGAATATTACGTGGCAATGAGAAAAAATGAAATATGGCCTTTTGTAGCAACGTGGATGGAACTGGAGAGTGTGATGCTAAGTGAAATAAGCCATACAGAGAAAGACAGATACCATATGGTTTCACTCTTATGTGGACCCTGAGAAACTTAACAGGAACCCATGGGGGAGGGGAAGGAAAAAAAAAAACAAACAGGTTAGAGTGGGAGAGAGCCAAAGCATAAGAGACTCTTAAAAACTGAGAACAAACTGAGGGTTGATGGGGGGTGGGAGGGAGGAGAGGGTGGGTGATGGGTATTGAGGAGGGCACCTTTTGGGATGAGCACTGGGTGTTGTATGGAAACCAATTTGTCAATAAATTTCATATAAAAAAAAAAAATAAAGGGACTAGACCAGATGACCATTAGTATCCCTTATAACCCTATGATTCTCCATGTATTTCTCAGTCACTAAGTATCTTTTTATCCTAAGCCCCTTTTGTTTTTAGTCCATTTAATAACACTCACCATTTAATGAGGATGTTGTTTATTACATGCTATTTGTAGAAGCCTACAAAATTTTGCAGAAGCAATTAGTAACTGGAATCAAATATGTTCTTTTTTTTTAAAGCATTTTTTACATGTTTATTTATGAGAGAGAGAGAGAGAGAGAGAGAGAGAGAGAGAGCGAGCAAGCAGGGGAGGGGCAGAGAGAGAGGGAGACACAGAATCTGTATCAGGCTCCAGGCTTCTGAGCTGTTAGCATAGAGCCTGATGCAGGGCTTGAACTCACGAACCGTGAGTTCATGACGGGAGCCAAATTTGGCTGCTTAACCAACTGAGCCACCCAGGTACCCCATCAAATATGTTTTTTATGGAAACCTCCAAACCACCTATTTTTTGTGTGCAGCCCTACTGTCTTATGCTACTAAAATTAAAAATTGTGTCAGATAAATGGTAGATAAATTGGCATGGGACTCCTCAATTTTTATCATCATAATTAATTTTAAACTTCCACATGCATGCCCGAATCACTGATTCTTAGAATTCTGAGTGAGTTCCAACATTAGAGTATGGCTGTTTATATTTTAAGTTTAAACTAACAAAATCAACATTTATCAGAAACATAAACAGGACTAGAACATAGCATTATGTAACTGTCTGCCAAAAAGTGCCATTTTTACAGAGAGTAGTATTTTCACTATTGAATGAATTGAGTTTATCATGTGCCAGTGGGGTGCCTCTGGAACTTGTTTCTCTTTATTCTGCAATCTCAGATTCCCAACTTTTTGCCCCAAGGTTTGATTCACTTCTTTGGATGCAAGAGGCAGCCTGTGGATCTTCTGTAACCAAAGAAATCACTTCATGCTCAGCTTCTTGCCATTTTATGGACAGGAGACTACAGGTGTTCCTTTGAGGTCTGGCTATAATGTTCATCAAAAAAAATTTTTTTCCCTTTATTGATGTCACAGCCTCAGAGCTGGAAACAATGAAAAGTTGGGTTAGTTTCCAGAATGCTTCTCTTAGACCAGACAGACACCATTATCATCACCTTCTTGTTTCCTTTCTCCTGTTGGGTAAACCCACTATACAGTCTCTACACAGAGACGTTTTTACTTCTCATAATTTCGGTGTCCTGAATCACATGTGCTGAGACTAGTTTAGATTCTGCCCTGAAACTTTTCTAAGGTTGTCCCTATCTCCTTAGAATTTTATTTTGTAAGTTATTTTTTTATTTAAAAAATGTGTATTTATTTATTTTTGAGAGACAGAGCACAAGCAGGAGAGGGGCAGAGAGAGAGAGGGAGACACCGAAACTGAAGCAGGCTCCAGGCCCTGAGCTGTCAGCACAGAGCCCAACGTGGGGCTCGAACTCACCAACCGCGAGATCATAAGCTGAGCTGAAGTCAGACGCTTAACTGACTGAACCACCCAGGTGCCCCTATAAGGAAGTTATTTACAAATTTTGCTGTTACCACTTTCAAAGAAAACCTGTGTTACAGTAGTTTTTGGTTTGTTTGTTTGTTTGTTTAAACCAAATAAACTTTAGTTCAATTTAGTAAATGAGTGAGACTTGCAGGACTGCCAATCAGTAAACTAATTTCTCTAATACGGTATAATTTGGAATGCCTGCAACATTTCAGTCTACTTTCCTATTCCTAAATTGGGGTGTGAAATTAAGGGCTAATGTATAAATCTTCCAGGATTTTAGACATCTTATTAAGAGAGAAGTTGCCTTCCTTTGCCTCCTGAACCATTTGCATAAAGGTACAACATATCCTGTGAGCCTCCTCACCAATGCTCGCTCTCTCTCTCTCTCTCTCTCTCTCTCTCTCTCTCTGTCTCTCTCATACACACACACACACAGACACACACACACACCACTAATGTATAATTTCAAGTTCCTGCCACCACTTTCAAACTCATTTGAAAAATTGAACTATTTTAGACACTCAGAAGTCCTTGATTATGACTATGGTTTATTATTTATAAACTCATACATGTTCATTTACCTGAAACAAAACAACAAATGGAACACTTGACTACCAAAATTTACTAACTCCAGAGACAATGTCAACTTCAGGGAGAAAGTTGGATGACTTCTCCAACTCACACCCAAAATTGACAGAAACAACTTCATCCTGATTATCGCCCTCAGGCTATTTAGAGCAAGCTGAGCCATTTGTAGCGCTTAAAAATCCTACAAGCGTATTCTACCATCCATTAGTTCTGTTTTTATGATCAAAGAAATTTAAATGCAATGCTATAAACTTCGGAAGGGCAATTGTAAAATGAAATTTACATGTGGCAGTGAAGCTAAAGAAGTTAATGTCTAATATTTCATTGTGTTTGAGCAAAATCATCTTCTAATTTAGTTCAAAGTTCCATTCTTAGTGAAAGAACATTATCAACAATAAACAAATGCAGTTTACATTTCAAAGTGACTTTTTTACATGTAATTCTTATGTTTAAGCGGCCTCATTTTCACAGAAACAATAGAGGATGAAAAAACAGGCACTGATCTTGAAGGCCTCAATTAGACTCTAAGCACTGCCACACTTTGGCGGAGTGATTGTGGGCAAGTTCATCTCTCTGAGTCTGTTTTGTCACCTGCACACTGAGAGCATTGGACTGGTATGTTAGGTAGGAGGTAAGTTATCTCTTTCTCTCATGTAGATGTCAAGGTACAAGCATCAGCGGGTAGTGTGGTAACAGGGCCCCAGAAGCCTCCCATCTTGCTATTCCCTTTGTAAGGCAATGTCCTCGCCTACATGGTCCACTACCATCTCTGCATTCCACCCAGCAGATAAAGGGAATTGGAAAGGGGAGAAAACTTATTACTTCAGTTCACATCCCATTGGTCAGAACTTAGTTACCTGGCCCAATTAGCTGCAAGAGATACATGGCATACAAGTGTTTGTACTGGGTAGCCTCGTGCCCAGCTAAATACTGGAACTTCTATGAAGTGCAAAGAAGAGATAGAAAAAATATTGGGGGACAATTGGCAATGTTTACTTACCACAATAAGATAGACTTTGAAGTCTCATCTAGGGCTACACTTCTCAGGTTCTAAGCTGTGATTTTTGCTTTCAAATATAGAGTCTTTGGATTTGTAAATTCTGCTTTTAGGAGATAGTTTATGAACTAATTAGGAAATAAAGATATGCTACTAACAGATGAAAAGTGGTATTTTATAAGAATATCAGCAGACTTCCCACTGATATAGATTGAGAAGACATGCCAGGCTTTCCCTCAAATGGTCACTGATGTGTACATTGAGCTACATGGATTTGCCAATACTTAAAGTATTCTGATTTACAAAAGAATTCCATATGATTCAACCTTAATATATTCATATGCTTCATGTAGAAGGAGTATGTCAAACACCTAAGGATAATTCTAAAATAACTGCCAATCATAGTTAAATAAGGTATGACTATTTCAAGAAAAATTTAAAAACTGGGTTTTCATAGTATAGTTAACCCCTGAACAACATAGGTTTGAACTTCATGGATCCACTTATGCACGGATTTTTTTTTCTATAAATATATTGGAAAAATTTTTGGAGATTTGTGACAATTTGTAAAATCTCTCAGACAAACCATGTGTTAGGGACATATCAAAAATTCATAAAAAGGTAGGTTTACCAGGAATGCACTAAATATAGATATTAGCCTATTTTATCATTTACTATCATAAAATATATAAATCTATTATAAAAAATGAACATTTATTGAATCTTATGCACACTTACAGAACATACATGGTACCATTTGCAGTTGAGGGAAATGGAAACAAATGTAAAGATGCAATATTAAATCATAACTGCATAAAAGTAACTGTAGTACAGATTGTACGACTGTAACAGTGTCACAGCCACCTCCTGTCGCTATTGTCATGAGCTCAAGTGTTGCGAGTATTCACTTAAAACACCATGAGCTATTAACCGTCTCCATGTGAGCAGTTTATCTCTCCAGTAAATTGTGTATCACGGCAAAAAGTGGTTTCTTGTGTTTCTCATGTATTTTTCATCATGTTTAATGCAATACCTCAAACCTTGAATAACAGCATGGGATCCATACAAGGTGGCACCGGTGATGCTGGAAGTGTTCCCGAGAAGCAGAGAAAAGCTATGACATTCCAACAAGTTGAATTGCTTGATATATACTGTAAATTGAGGTCGGCAGCAGCAGGTGCCCATTCTTTCAAGATAAATGAATCCAGCAGAAGGATCATTGTAAAAATAAAAAAGGAAATTTGTGAAGCCATGACTGCAGCAATGCCAGCAGGTGTGAAAACCCTGCGCTTTTTGCAAAATATCTTTATCTTGTATTGAAATGTAGCTTTTATGTAGGTACAGGGTTGCTGTAGGAAAGGCACACCTATGGATTCTAATAGGATTTGGGAAAAAACAAAGTCATTTTACAACAACTTAAAGCAAAAGGAAGGTGAAGGATCTAAAGCTGGAGAATTTCATGCCAGCAACGGATAGTTTGATAATTTTAGAAAGAGGTTTGGCTTAAAAAACAATGTCAGGATAAGGGGCGTCCGATGGCTCAGTTGGTTAAAAAATGTCCAGACAAGAGAGAAGAAGCAGCTTTTGCCGACAAAGAGGCAGCGGATGAGTTCCCAGACACCATGAAGAAAATTATTAAGGAGAAAGACTATCTGCCTGAATAGGTTTTTAAACAGACAAAAGTGCCCTATGCTAGAAAAAAAAATGCTTTATTAGTAAGGAAATGAGCACCAGGATTTAAGGCAGGAAGAGATAGGCTAACTGCTGTTTCGTGCAAATGCAGTTATGATCAGGAGTGTCCTTATTTATAAAGCTTCTAACCCCGGAACCTTGAAGGGAAAGATGAACACTGGCCGCTAGTCTTCTACTTGTACAACAAGAGGGACCGGACAATGAGAACCCTTTTTGTAGACTGGATCCATCAGTGCTTGTCCCTGAGGTCAGGAAGTACCCAGCCTGTAAGAGATTGCCATTTAAAGTTCCTTTGATATTGGACAATGGCCCCAGCCACCCAAAACCCCATGAGTTTGACACCAATGGTGTCAAAATGGTCTGCTTGCCCCCAAACGCAACATCTCTAATTCAGCCTCTGGATCAGGGGGTCACAAGGACACTTACGGCTCATTGCACACATACACCACGGGAAGGATCATCAACACTATGGTAGAGAACTCCGAACATCTTGAAGAATTCCACTATTGAAGATGCCATTGTTATGACAGGAAAAGCCATGAAAACCATCCAGCCCAAGACAATAAATTCCTGCTTGAGAGGACTGTGTTCAGTGTTTTGCATGACTTTATAGGATTTATACAGAGCCAGTCAAGGAAATCATGAAAGAGATCGTGTCTGTAACAAAAATTGTGGGGAGTAAAGGGTTTCAAGGTTTGGAACTTGGAGAAATTCAAGACCTAACAGACATCACCCCAGAGGAATTAACAGAAGACGACTTGCAGGACATGAGTGCTTCCAAACCAGACAATGCCAGACAACGAGGAAGAAATGTAGAGGTAATGGTGCCAGGACACAAATCGATGCTAGACAGTCTGGCAGAAGGGTTTCAATTATTCAAGACTGCTTTTGACTTCTTTTCTGACATGGACCCTTGTGTGTGTCCACACAAAAAGAACAAACCTTTTAGAGTCTCTAAAAGAAAAGAAGTGAGCTTTATTCGAGTCCAAGTTAGGGCAGCCGTCCGAGATACACAATCCTCACAAAGAAAAGAGTGCTTCGGGGAAGGCACACTTGGTGTAGGGTTATGTACTTTTCCTACGTAAAAAGTTACAAATCACCATAACATAAGACATTCCAGAAAGTTATAGACCTTACTTTAAGCTTTTAGCATGAGCAGATCTGTATGACTTCAGTCTCATTAGCACCAGGGAGGTTTTACTCTTCTCTTTATGTTTGGAATGTTCTCTTGTAGGTCATTTGTCAACAAATCAGACCTACAATGTGTGCTCAAGGCAGAAAGAGCACCCACGCTCTGATGTTTTGCCAAATCATTCTGACCTTGGTAAATGTTAAAATATACCTTCCATGAGACCCCATGAGCAGGACCCACAAACATTAAATGTTGAAAATTTCCTTTATTTTATCATATGATATAGGTACTTGTTTTGGAAAGCAAAATTACGAGAGGGAACACTGAAAGAAGGATTGGTGTCATACAGAAACAGTTTTGGAGACACGAAAAAGAAAAAAAAATGTCAGAAATTACGATGTGTTTCTGTAAACTTACACTGGGTGTGCCTGTGTCTCCTGCCTTCTCTTGCACCTCCTCCCTCTTTCTGCCTCTGCCACCCCTGAGACAGCAAGACCAGCCCCTCCTTCTCCTCAGCCTGCTCAACACGGAGACCGGGATGAAGATCTTTACAGTGATCCACTTCTACTTAATGGATAGTAAATAATCACCATGCTGGGCACGCCTGGGTGGCTCAGTCGGTTGAGTGTCCGACTTTGGCTCAGGTCATGATCTTGCAGTTAGTGAGTTCAAGCCCCGCGTCGGGCTCTATGCTGACAGCTTGGAGCCTGCAGTCTGCTTTGGATTCTGTGTCTCCCTCTCTGTACCCCTTCCCTACTCATGCTCTGTCTCTCTCTGTCTCTCAAAGATGAATAAACGTTAAAAAAATTTTAAAAAAATCACCATGCTGTACAGTTAATAAACTTAGCTGTTGCATATGTAAGTGTCTTCTTGTGAAAATCTAATAACTGTACCACAAGAAAAGTATGTTTTTGTCATCATCATGATCTAAGCATTCATCATGTAGAACACTGTGTGCGACACTTGGAAGTGGACAACCTATCCTTCCATAGGCATATGGTGAGTGGTATTTAATATAAAAAGAATAGTGTGTTAGTTTTCCTACTGTTTTATAACTTTGCTTTCAAAGAGTTATATTACCATACAGTATGCCTCCCCTCATAATTGGAGAAACTGTATCAGCCTATCATCACAGGAGGATTTTTTAAAATGTAACAATGTTTCCAATACTGTATCATGAATATGACTATAATACTGTACTGCATGCCATAACATTTTATAAAGATTCACTCATTAGTGTATAGGCTAGGCTACCATAAGGCAATCCTATCAATTACACTAGGCTTCAAGGGAAACAAAAGCAAAAATGAACTACTGGGACCTCATCAAAATAAAAAGCTTGTGCACAGCAAAGGAAACAATCAGAAAAACGAAAAGGCAACTGACAGAATGGGAGAAGATATTTGCAAATGACATAGCAGATAAAGGGTTAGTATCCAAAATCTATAAAGAACTTCTCAAACTCAACATCCAAAAAACAAATCATCCAGTGAAGAAATAGGCAAAAGACATGAATAGACACTTTTCCAAAGAAGACATCCAGATGGCCATCGGCAATCCAAAAGAATGAAGTCTTGCCATTTGCAGCTACGTGGATGGAACTAGAGGGTATTATGCTAAGTGAAATTAGTCAGTCAGAGAAAGACAAAAATCATAGGACTTCACTCAGATGAGGACTTTAAGAGACAAAACAGATGAACATAAGGGAAGGGAAACAAAAATAATATAAAAACAGGGAGGGGAACAAAACAAAAGAGACTCATAGAGAACAAACTGAGGGTTGCTGGAGGGGTTGTGGGAGGGGGGATGGGCTAAATGGGTAAAGGGCAGTAAGGAATCTACTGAAATCATTGCTTCACTATATGCTAACTAATTTGGATGTAAATTTTAAAAAATAAAAAATAAAGTTAAATAAAAAAAAAAAAAAGAGTCTGTAACATTCTGACAAGTGAAAACATTTCCAGATCACCACAACATGATAACTGCCTCACAATGACTGGTTACAACCATGTGTGAAATTCAATACTTAAAAAAAAAAATGTAGAGAAATTTCTTGTATTATTTCAAATAAAATCAAGTGGATTAAAAAAAACTACACTGGGGCTCCTGGGTGGCACAGTCGGTTAAGCGTCCGACTTCAGCCAGGTCACGATCTCGCGGTCTGTGAGTTCGAGCCCCGCGTCGGGCTCTGGGCTGATGGCTCAGAGCCTGGAGCCTGTTTCCGATTCTGTGTCTCCCTCTCTCTCTGCCCCTCCCCCGTTCATGCTCTGTCTCTCTCTGTCCCAAAAATAAATAAACGTTGAAAAAAAAATTAAAAAAAAAATAAATAAAACTACACTAGGCTACTGTAAAGCAATTGTTTTGCTGCTTCATTATCAGTATATGAATGATATACCCGTAAACAAATATGAATTTCTTTTTCACATTATCTTTTCATTTTTGATGTCTAGTGCTAGTAATAAGTATAACATCTAGCATAACCTTATGGTATTGAAAAATACATTTTTCTCTTATTTTCTTAATAACATTTTCTTTTCTGTAGCTTACTTTATGGTAAGGATATGATATATGTGTTAAGCAACCATTTATGTTTTCTGTAAGGCTTCTGGTCAGCAGTAGGCTATTAGCAGTTAAGTTTTGGGGGAGTCAAAAGTTAGACACAGTTTGGGGTGCATGAATGGCTCAGTCAATTAAGCGTCTGACTCTTGATTTTGGCTCAGGTCATGATCTCACTGTCATGAGATTGAGCCCCCTATCGGGCTCTGCGCTGACAGTGTGGAGCCTGCTTGGGATTCTCTCTCTCTCTCTGCCCCTCCCCTGCTCATTCTCCCTCTGCCTCGATAAATAAATAAACTTAAAAAAACAAGTTTTACACATATTTTTAACTATGCAGAGGGTTAGTGCTCCTAACCCCCCACGTTGTTGAAAGGTCAATTGTATTTTTTTTCACCAACCCGTAATATTAAGACTCACTTTTATATAGCTCTTGTGTACTTGGGATGGAAATATGTAACTCTTAAGAGCCAGTCTTCCTGGAATATATTTATGACTGGACCAGTATTGCAAGATACTGGTCTTCTTAATATTTACAAAGGGGACCTAGAAATTCTTGGGTTTTTTTTTTCTTTTGACATAGCAAATATAAAAGAAATTTGAGCAAGTACTTCATCACCTCCATGTTTACTGGTATGAAGTCTGCAGTTTTATTTTTCCAATAAGAAAGGGAAAGCACAGCCCATGACCCTTTGCTGACTGCAGTGCATTGTTCTTTAGAGCCGTTTCTCATGGAACTGCCGATTTACATGAAATGATCTCTTAGCAACAATCATTCATCCAGAGTAAGACACTCTTTTTTTAATTTTTTTTTTTTTAGTTTATTTATTTTGAGAGAGAGATAGAGCAAATGGGGGAGGGGAAGAGAGACAAGGAGAGAGAGAATCCCACACCGGTACTGCGCTGTCTCCACAGAGCCCGATGCAGGGCTTGAACCTACGAACCCTGAGATTATGACCTGAGCCAAAACTAAGAGGTCGATACTTAACAGACTGAGCCACCCAGGCGCTCCATCTAACTGCAACAAAGTTTTCATCTTTGAAACAGATCAGTTTGCCTTTCTAGTTATAAATACAAAATTTTTAAATGCACATTTAAAGGTCCCATGGTATTATTTGATTTAACAAAGAGTTCTCAGTTTTAGAGATACATAATGAAATATTTGTGGGTAAAATGATGTGATATCTCATAGTTTCTTCAAAATAATAAGGGAGGAAGGGGAGAAATAATGCCATGAACTAATAATTGTTGAAGATGGAAGACAGGAACTAGGGAATTTATGGTAATATTCTATTTTTATGCACAATTGAAATTGACCATAATCAAGGAATAATTGTTTCCTCCTACCTCCCCACAGCACATATAGATAGAACAAAACATACTATTTCATGCAGGTATAGTGTCATCACAAAGTATTGCCAAAACAACTTTAAATATTTATATTTATTGTTAAGGTCCTTATAGAGCACTGTTCTAAGGTCATAAATCTTATTTAAAATAAGTAATATAACTTGAGAATAAAATCTGCTTAGTTCTCCCGCACATTTATACACCTCATAAGAAATGAGTTTCTAGTATTTGTACCATTTTTTATAGATTACAGAACTCTCCCTGGTAGCCTTTTAAAATATTTATATGCCACCATTGTTGGATAACTTAACATTGAGAAAACATTTTTCTATTCCTGACAAAAACAACAATACATAAATCTTTCCTTGTATGCAAAAATTACTTTAGACATTTGAAGAAAATAGAAGAGTGTGTACTTTTATTTTTATGTATAAGAAACATATGGTTATGCTTTTGGGGGAATTATTGATTGACAATATGAAAAATTATTTAAATTTAACTTCCAAAATTAACTTTACTCAAAACAATTCCCTTTGGCAATTAAGACTTCAAAAGCTGATGAGAGGCAATGATTTGACATCCCACTTAAAAATGTAACTTTATGGGGCACCTGGGTGGCTCAGTCGGTTGGGCGGCTGACTTCAGCTCAGGTCATGATCTCACGGTCCGTGGGTTCGGACCCTGTGTCGGGGTCTGTGCTGGCAGCTCAGAGCCTGGAGCCTGCTTCAGATTCTGTGTCTCCCTCTCTCTCTGCCCCTCCCCTGCTTGCTGTCCGACTCTGTCTCTCTCTCAAATAATAAAAAAAAAAAACATTAAAAAATTTAAAAAAATTCAAAAATGTAACTTTACAAGTTATTACCTTAAACAACAAATGTATCGTGTAGGTCATGGCTACTTAAACCATTTCCCAGTTTTACAAAGCAACAATTTTATTCCATACGGCACCATTGACTAAAAAAGTTAGCATTGAATTTGGAAACAATGAAATATGATTTGAACCTTGTCTCCTAACATGGAAGAGTCTAGAAAGTGTATTTTGTTTCTAATCTGTGAACATAATTAAGGGATCCAACTGATAAAATGTGAACCATGACTTCAGACTCTATGCAGCTTTTCTCCCATCTATTCTCTCCTCAGAGACAATATAGTTCAGGTTCCTCAATCACTACCACCACCCTTTTCTCCCTCCCTTCCTCTCCCCAACACATGTTATCATGTGACATTTTCCTGCACAACCCCAGACCCAAAGTTTAAATTCTATGACACAGTTTGATGGTGATTACTGAAGAGAGTGTGGGCAGTTAATACCAAGGGTTTGGTATATGATCCGATAATGTGACTCATTTCCAGCATGTGGGCCCAGAGACTGACGGCTACTTTCATACATGTCCTCAATGACCTCATTCTCTACATACTTTTCATAGCCTTTTATCACATTTGCAAAAAGGTATGTATTATTAATCACTTTCATCAGGACATAGCAACATAACATATGAAAAACTACACACTATCCAACCAGTATTCCAGATGATATTAATGGCACCAAATTGATGTTTTACCCTATTTCGTACTTTTCTCTCTTTATTGACTTTAAAAGCCCGATCATGCCCGAAACCTCCTTTACTTGTCTCAGTAATCTTCTACCCATGAGTTCATCTAATGGTTTATTCAAATCATGAATATTTTGAAGCCGCACACTCTCCTGGGAAAATATGTCCTTCACATTTCCTGTCTACTATGTAAAGTATGCATTGCTCTCTTTAATCTGAACGAAACTATCTTTTGTAAGCTTCCAAGGGTGACTCTTCACTCCATAATTTGAAAAACAAAGAAGCCTAGTTAATTTTCTCCATACACATTCAGGTTTCATGAGCTTCAATCCTGCACTCATGTTAGGGTCTATCTTTGAAGCGTTCTTACTTAGAAAACCTACTCAGTAAAGTTCTCCAGCCATTCAATTATACAAACTGCTGTCGCTGAAGGTGTTTCCAGCACTGCTAACAGTCTACTTGGTCTGTGATCAAAACTAAACAAGGAAATGTATGCGGGAAAAAAAATCAGTGTGCACAGACTCACTCTGCGTGCGGCTGCAGCCCCAGGTTGAGTGCTTTCTCTGCCCCAGAAACATCCCCACGTGCTATAACCACCTTCACCTACCTGTCAAGGGTGATGCAGCCATCTGGGGACACAGGGAGAAGAAGAAAAATAAATCAGTGCGGATTTCTATTGGGTGCCAGGACATGTGGAAGTTTACATTTTGAGAGAGATGTTGCTTTGTCCCGACCAACACCAAGTCCAGAGCATATGATTTCATTCATTAGTCAGTTGGTTTGTCCATTTGTTAAATAATTCATTTGTTAAAAATCTAATATTTATTGAGCTGCTACTGTGTGTCATGCCCTGCTCTGGGTGTTGTTGAAACAATGGTGACCTTGCCTTCATGGCATTTATGGTATAGGTGGTTATATGTATTTCTCTTTCTGAAAGAGAATTTAATTGGCCAGCACTCGTGTATATTAGAGGGCGGTCTGTTAGAGGGCTGTTAAAAAATGCATAGCCAGTTAATGAGGAAGAGGAAGAGAGGGAGCAAGGTTTACTTAGTATTAGTAGCAGAGATATCCATACATCGCTAAACTTCATGTCCAAAAGAGTTTTAGGTGTTAGAACACTCATGAGGACAAAAGAGTCACTTTTCTCTGAGTCAATACTCCTAATTTTACTGTGTTTAAGGACTCCTTTAAAAAAAATTTTTTTTAACATTTATTTTTGAGAGACCAGGAGAGACAGAGCATGAGCAGGGGAGGAGCAGAGAGAGAGAGGGAGACACAGAATCTGAAACAGGCTCCAGGCTCTGAGCTGCTAGCACAGAGCCCGACTCGGGGCTCCAATTCACAAACTGCGAGATCATGACCTGAGGTAAAGTCAGATGCTTAACTGCCTGAGCCACTCAGACACCCCTAGGGATTCCTTCTTAAACTAAAACAAGATTCATATCCACTACCCCTGCCCACACACACAGAATAAAGAGTAATGGTTGTCATAAGAAGGCCCATAATAAGGAAAATTTCCTAGTAAAGAATAATGTTTTGTTTTAGGGTTCCCTCAAGTACACCCTTGAAACAAAGATTTGATTCCAAGTAGTTTGTTTTTGAGATAACACCAAGAAACAATAGGAGAATAAAGAAGTAGGGCGGGGAAGGGAAAAAGTCTAATACAGTGAGTTCATGAGCACATTGCTGCTGTAGGCAACTGGGACTCAATCCTAATGAGGAGTCTCAGAGAGACTATGAACTATGCACCTAAGAATTATCCCTCCCATGGCAAAGAACCTGGAGTATTTATGTACCAACTACAGTTCTTCCTTGTATGAGGGTAGTTCCTATGGGCATTAAATACTCCCCAGCCCTTCTGATCTGCCATACATGAACTGAGCTCATTCCTGGGGACAGAGAAATCTCTAAGGCAGAGAGCATAAAGAACTATCTTCAGATGACCCCAGGGTACACCTGGGTATATGGGCAGTTGCCAGCAACAAATTTTAAAATAGATTTGTATTTTCTTAATTACAAGAGTATTTACGTATTAATGAAAATAGCAGTCCCTGGTGAGCCATTATATGTCCTCAGACAAAGCTCTACCAAGGACTACAACCCAAAGGTTAGGACAACTGTCCTATATAGCTTGACAAATACATGTTATAAGAAAGTAGAAATATTTTTCTTCTTAAAAAATCATAAAGGAAAAAATCATATTGCATACTTATTTCTTTAGAAGATAATCCTATTCTTTGAGCCATTTTTGAAACCAATCTCTGCCTTCGAGGGTGTAAAATAAGATGTGGCACCTTTATGCAGGGCAGCCCCTACCACCAAGATTTTTGCTATTCACCATTCTTCTGTAGTGCTTCTTCCACACTCCTCTTTGGGTGAAACTGATCATTTGATAAGCAGTAGGAGGTCACTGGAGCCATTGCTAATCTAGAACTCTCCACAAGAAAGCTACCATCTCTGGCCAAATGTAACCGAAGAATAATTTGAAGTCCTTCCAGAATAGAAAGTACAACTGCAGTATGGAATACTTGAACTGCATGTGCTCAATCACAAAATAACTGTCAGGAGAGTATTAAGGACCAGTGATGATCTCCACTGCTCCTTGAGTTCATTTCTGCAAGAATTGAGCTTGAGTGTAATGGGAGCTAGTAAATGCTGAGAGCAGGCCATAAAATTTTTTTGCCATTTCACCCCCATGCCTCACTCCTAGACTAAAAACGGACAGTGGGCACTTGTGGGCCATATTTCAAGTGTGGGTTTAGGTAATCCAAGTGGTAGGTATATGCACTAGGCAATTATTTGAGACCTATTACGTGCACTAAACAGTTTACAGGGGGAAGAGGGAAGAAAATATTGTCGAGACCTCACAAAATTACATTCTTGTTGAAAATAAGCATACACAGGGGCGTGTGGGTGGCTCTGTCAGTTAAGCATCTGACTCTTGATTTTGGCTCAGGTCATGATCTCATGTTTCATGGGATTGAGCCCCACATCGGGCTCCATGTTGGGCATGGAGACTGCTTGGTATTTTCTCTCTCCCTTTCTCTCTGCCCCTCCCCCTCGCTTGCGTGTGCTCTCTCTCAAAAAAAAAAAAAGAAAAGAAAAGAAAAGAAAAGAAAAGAAAAGAAAAGAAAAGAAAAGAAGCATTCACAAAGATTCACAAATAGCAATGGTTATTAGCTCAACTGACCAAGGAACAACAGGTTGGGAACAGGGGGCTAAACAACTTTCTAGAAAACTAGTTTTAGTTCTACAAGGAAAGGCAATCCAAATCTCTTCTCTACCCTGACAATAAAATATCAATCTTCCCAAATGAAGGGTGGAAAGCCACTCCATACACAGAAATGGCCACCTATCAAACATGAACAGAGTATTGAAATCAAGAGTAACACAAAAGGGTGATGTTCTAGCCAGCACATGAGAGAAGAGCCCACATAACCTAAATTTCCCTCATCCTACCCATGGCCAAAGGCTTGGCAGCCCCCTCTGAGGAAAAGTATCCTTCATTCTCAAACTAGAGCCCTTCATGAGTTTTAAAAACTTACACTCATTTTCTAGTAGAAACTGAGCAAAGAGAGACTATTCTATGTGGCTGAACAGGAGAGACCTGCCTTGCTGAAGGTTAGGACAGTCCCAAGAAAGCTGGGGCGGGGGCGTGTGGTGTTCCTGCGCTACTCTATGGAATCACAGCAGCTTTTCCCTGCCTGTGTCTGTACCTGTCTGTTCTCACATTACTTATGCTGGGAGAGGCCTCACGGAAGTCTATGGCCCAGTGCCCTGTTTATACCCCATTTATGAAAGGGGTGGCTCAGGTCACTAAGGGTACAGTTGAAACTCAGATCTGGTTCTAATCCAGCTTCCATGTCATCTTGGGCAAGTAATTTATAATGTAGGTTTCAGTTTCCTCATGCTGGAAAATCATAAACAATTCCCACCTCACAGAACTGTGAGCATTAGTGAGAATACAAAAATGTAAAAAACAATCCAAATCTCTCTGGCTTGTCAAGCACATTTTTTGTTCTTATCAAAGTCCAGTGCAGTTTGGTGGTCAAGGTGATGGGGAAATACTGTCCACATGTCATTCAAAGACGCAGGCTCCTTCCATCCTGTGTATATGTCACAATCTCAGATCTTTTCCTCTTCTCGATTAAGCCAAAGGATTGTGCAGAGGGCTTGTTATTAAACTACACCTGATGATGGCACATGCCATTTCTCCCCATATTCCATTAGCCAAAACTCAGAACAAGGCTCAACATTATTATATGGGAAGCTAGGCCATAAAGTCCAGTTATGTGGCCAAAAGAAAAAGGAAATGGGGTTTGATAAACATAGTTGCTGCCACCATAAATTTGTCTAATTTGGGATACTGTAAAGTATTAGAAATGTAGTTAGCTACAAATGTAAAGTTTATGCTTTAGTCATCTGAGTTCTATGTCTAATAATTGGTTTCAAAATCAGATTGGAAGATACAGTGGTTATTTTTGAGTACCCTAAAAATGAACGGAAAGGACTGTTCAAATTAGAGAGCTTTTTCTTTGGGGGTGAAAGCTTGAGCCTACAAGATATTGGAAACCATGCTCCCCACCACGTGGAAGAACCTAGTACAGAAAATTAGGCTTCTAGGCATAGAGAAACATAGACGAAAGTTGCAATAGGAAGAGAAGATTCTGGTGGTGATTCCTAGATTTGGTGATCCTCAAGGCTTATAGGAGATACCTCAGTGCCTTTCCACCAACTTCTCCTTTGTGCTTATGTTGGATTTATTTAGGACACTTGCAGCAACAGCATTCCTAAGAAAGACTAGCACGTTAACGAGAACAGATTGATAATATCAAATACTGGAAAAGATTTGGAGCAAATAAAATAGTTTTATGCTACTTGTGGGGGTGTAAACTGACACTACCACTTGAAGAACTGGTAACATGTCCTGAAGCTGTATCCTATGACCTAGCAATTCTAACCCTAAGTATATACCCAACAAAAATGTATGAATAGCTTCATCAAAAGTTATATGCAATGTTATTCTTAACATTCCCCAATTGGAAACAATCCAAATATCAATAATAGCATGATAGATCAATAAATGTTCATTGGTATATGAGCGGATAAAGAAATTATGGAGTGTGAAAATATATATTCACACAGCTTTAAAAAGGAGATCCTGCTATTTGCATCAACATGGATGAATCTGGGGGACATATATTAAGTGAAATAATTCAGACACAGAAAGAAAAATAATGCATGATGTCACTTACATGTGGAATCTCAAAAAGTCAAATACATAGAAGCAGAGAGTAGGACTGTGGTTGCCAGAGGTGGGGAGGTGGGGGACACGGGGAGATGTTGGTCAAAGGTTACAAAGTTGCACTTATGTAGGATGAATAAGTCTAGAATCTAATGCACAGCATGGGGGACTATAGTTAAAAATATTCTTTTACATACTGAAAATGTTCTGACAGAGAGTAGATATTAGGTGCTCCCACCACACACACACAGACACACGCACACATACACGTGCACACACAGGCGCACGCACACACACGCACAAACACACAGGAACTGTGAGGAGATGGATATGTTCATTAGCTTGACTGTAATAATCATTTCACTATGTATATGTATGTCAAAATATCATGTTGTACAGCGTAAGCATATATATCCTTTTTATTTCAAAACTTTACAAATGTTTTAAAAAATTCTATAAAGAAAAATACAGAGGTTTTAAAGGAATAAAGATGTGAAATCTATCCCCCTCCAAGAAACTAACTTGTCGCATCTTCATAATCAATGAGAACGAAAAAACTATTGCTACGTACTACAACATGGATGAATTCCACAAACGTGCCATGAGTGAATGAAGCCAGACACACAAAAAAAGAAACTGTATAATTCCATTTATGTGATGTTCGAAAACATGATAAACTAGTCTATGCTTTTAGGAGAAAGCTTTGTAGTGGGCATTCTGCTGAGCCACTCACATTTGCCTTTGAGACTAAAACGCTTACTCCTCAGAGCTGCCAGGTTGCGGGCTGACCACCCTCAGCGGCCAGCCCTCTCTAGGAGTCAATCTCCCTAGACCAGAGAAAGCTCTTTTTCTTCAGGTCATGCTTTCTTTATGTTAGTGCACATCCAGTGATGTTTTACGTGAATGTACTAAGGTCCAGTTCACCGGGGCAATTTGGGGCAACTCTGCAGAGCCATCTCAGCTTCGAAGTACTCTGTGGGGGCAGCGAAGGTCTGTACTGTGACTGCATTGCGACCCACCTCCCTCTGTCCAATGCTGTTTCTTTCACTCCCCACATAAGCTTGATTGAAAAATCACTTCCTAATAAAGTTCTGGTGAGAATTCGCCATCTCAGAGTCTGTTTCTCGGGAAGGGGCCTGCAATATGATTACTCATTGCACCCATCCTAGGCCACCAGCTATGCTGAGCCTTCCTGCTGCCCACCCCGGGCTCATGAGGAGGACACAGATGTCATGAAATGATGGAGAGGCCTGCTGAGCTCACGGGCACGCTCACCTTACCCATCCCCAGGTGAGTGGGAAGTGAAATAAGACATGGGCTTCTGGGGTATTGGAAATGTTCCAGTTTGAGATCTGCTTAATGGTTGCACGAGTATATCTATTTTGTGAAATACGTACTGAGCTTTGCACTTTTGTTTTCTTAATGTTTATTTATTTTTGAGAGAGAGGATGAATGAATGAATGAATGAATGAATATGAGAGGAAGAGGGGCAGAGAGAGAAGGAGACAGAATCCGAAGCAGGCTTCAGGCTCTGAGCTGTCAGCACAGAGCCCAACACGGGGCTCGAACTCACGAACCGTGAGATCATGATCTGAGCTGAAGTCAGATGCTTAACCGACTCAGCCACCCATGCGCCCCTGCACATATGTTTGTGTACCTTTCTGTATGTATGTTTTACTTCAGTAAAAAGTGAGGAAAAATTAGACCCAAGAGGAAGAAAAAAACCTGAAACAAAACTATAATCCCAAGTTTACTACTCAGAAATGAAGACACTGAGCGAATGAAGGTTATTCAGCTAAATACAGTTGATTTCTTGTCCTTTGCAGTAGTTATATTCTACAAAGTCTCTGTAAACACTAAATTAGTGGACATTAAGCCATCGCTCCTAGAGGATATACAAGGTTAAATTGCTGCAAGTCTCTTTGGCCACAATATTTTTTGTCAAGGAGACAATACAAAACCTTGTTTTCTGTGTATTACTGTTTAAACATAACTTATTTTAACATATGCCATTGATTCACTAACATTGTACTCACGGTTAATAGCACTGTAACTAATTCCTGATGAAGTTGATATAACACATGTATTCTCTGTAAGGCACATCACAGCCTTCTTGCACTTAGGAACACTAGATAGTCCTTCAGCACTATATTTGGGGGCCACTTTAACCAGCTAAATCACCAAAAAACCCACAAACAAGACAAAAAATTGGTGTAAAATAGACCATGAAAAGAACACTTGTTTTCAGTATGAAAGCTGAATCAAGAAGGCAGAGTGGGGGTTCCGGTTCAAGATGGCAATGTAGGAAGACCCTGAAACTCACCTTCTCCACAGAACACACCAAATTACACCTATTAACAAAATTCCTCCTGAAGAAGAAGTGAGGGCTGACCGAAAAGATACTGAATAACCAAAGACAGAGAGAATGGCAAGAGAATAAGAAAGATGAAGAAATGGTAACAAAGGGAACCCCCACCCCCAAAACACTGTGAATAGCAATGGGAATAGTACTGAGGGACCAGGAACAGATCCCTTTGTCCTTGGGTACAGAAAAAAACCTTCAGTTTAAAGGGACAACTAGCGTATAAAATAGACAATTCTACAACTCTGCCAAGTGGCAGAGGATCTATGGGAAAGCTCTCCAGGTCAGAGGGATTGGAGAACCACACAGTTTACATTCCCACCCCACCTTCCCTCCCAGCCTAGACGGGAGCAGAGTCTGGACGCCATAAAGGGCTGAGCCAGTTGTCTCAACGACCTTGCAACTTCAGTGAGCTCAGGGTTTACAAGCCCACACCTGCCCTAGACATGCTGGGACACAGAAAAAAAAGCCATGGTTTAAAAGGGCTGAAGAAGGGAAGGAATGTTCGCTCCCCCTCCTCCTCAAAAGCTCAGACCAGAGCAGGGTCTGGCTCACAGTGAGCTTGTGATCTCAGTGAGCCCAGGATCCACAAGCCCACACCAGCTGCCCTGTGATGTTAGGGCATATAAAACAAGCTGTGAGTGTGTGTGTGTGTGTGTGTGTGTGTGTGTGTATGTTTTAGCTTTTACTTTTATTTCTTTTACTTTTAAAAATTTGTCTTATTTTGCTTTTATTTTTTTCATTTTTCTTTTGTTTTTTCCTCATTCTCCTTCCTCATCTTTTATTATTTTCTTTTTTCTTTTATTATTATTTTTCCTTATTCTCTCTGTAAAAAGACAAGGTTTAAGAGTAATTAGCATACACAGCCAAAGCTCCAGCTAGCCAGCAAAAGTCTCCAATCACACACAGTCTGCATGGAGGACACCATATACAAGACCACTCCCTCAACTTTAGGAGAAGTAGCTGTTCCACATAACCCATAGAAATAAAACCCAGAAAATCAAGCAAAACAGAGAGACAGAGGAATATGCTGCAAAAAAAGAACAAAAAGAAAACTCAGAAAAAAACTAAATGAAACAAAGATAAGCAATATCCCTGACAAAGAATTTAAAGTAATGATCGTAAAGATACTCACCAAGCTGGAAAAAGAATGGAAGAACTCAGACCTTCAATAAAGACAAAATATTAAAAAGAACCAATAAAAGTTGAATGACATAACTGAAAGAAAAAAAAAACACACTACAGGGAATCAAAAGTAGATTAAAGGATGCAGAAGAATGGATCAGCACTCTAGAAGCAGATAAGGTAATGGAAAGCCTACAAGCTGAACAGCAAAAAGAGAAAAGGATTTTTAAAAATGAGGATTAAGAGATGTCTTGCACAATATTAAGCAAACAAACAATCCCATTGTAGGGGTACCAGAAGAAGAATAAAGAGAATGGTGTACAAAACTTATCTGAAGAAGTAATAGCTTTAAAATTTCCCTAACCCGGGGAAGGAAATAGACATTCAAGTAAAAGAAGCGCAAGAGTTCCAAACAAGATGACCATGAGGACCTCACCATTGCACATAAAATGTCAGAGATTAACATAAAAAGAGAATCTCAAAGCACCAAGAAAGAAAAATGTTGCCTACAAGGGGAAAATGATAAGATTACCAGCAGATTTTTCAGCAGAAACTTGGCAAGCCAGAAGGGAGTGGCATGATATATTCAAAGTGCTGAAAGGTAAAATCTTCAGCCAAGAATTCTCTATCCAACAAGGCTACCATTCAGAAGAGGAGGACAGATAAAAAGTTTCCAAGGCAAATGAAAATGAAAGGAGTTCATGACCACTAAGCCAGCCCTAAAGAGATATTAGGGGGGACTCTTTGAGTGGAAAGGAAGATCACAAATGAGAGTATGATAAGTAAAAAACCACAAAAGCAGTAAAATATTTCTGAAAAAATCAGTCAAGGGATCCATAAAATAAAAGGATGTAAAATATGACACCATATACCTAAGACGAGGGTGGGGGAAAGGAGTCAAGAATGGGTTTAAAGTTAAGCAACCATCAACTTAATACAGACTGCTATATGCAGAATATATTATATATAAACCTAATAGCAGCCACAAATCAAAAACCAGTCATAAATGTGCAAAGAATAAAGAGAAAAGAACCCAAGTTATCACTAAATAAAGCCATGAGGGGTGGGAGGGAGGGGAGGGTGGGTGATGGGTATTGAGGAGGGCACCTTTTGGGATGAGCGCTGGGTGTTGTATGGAAACCAATTTGACAATAAATTTCATATATTGAAAAAAAAATAAAAATAAATAAAGCCATGAAATAGAGGAAGACAAGAAAGAATCAGAGAAAATCTAAAGAAACAACCACAAAATAAGAATGAAATGGCAATAAATACATATATACCAATAATTGCTTTTTCATTTTTTTGATGTTTATTTATTTTTGAGAGACAAACAGAGCATGAATGGAGGAGCAGAGAGAGAGGGAGACAGAATCCGAAGCAGGCTCCAGGCTCTGAGCTGTTAGCCCACATGTGGGGCTTGAATTCACAAACTGTGAAATCATGACCCAGCTGAAGTCGGATGCTCAACCAATTGAGCCACACAGGTGCCCCCCTCAATAATTACTTAGAATGTAAATGGTCTAAATGTTCCAATCAAAAGACACAGGGTGACAGGAGAAAAACCAAAACCCTTGTATATGCTGCCTACAGGAGACTCATTTAAGACCAAAGACACCTGGAGACTGAAAGTGAGAAATATTTATCATGCAAATGGATGTCAGAAGAAAGCCAAGGTAGTAATACTTATACCAGAAAAAATACACTTTAAAAACAAAGAATGTAACAAAAGACAAAGATGAACATTACATAATAATAAAGGGAACATTTCAACAAAAGGATATGATTGTAAATATTTATGCACCCAACATGGGAGTACCCTAATATATAAATCAGTTAATAACAAACATAAAAGAAATAATCAGTAGTAACACAGTAACAGTAGGGGACTTTATACTCCACTTACCTTGATGGACATATCATCCAAACAGAAAATCAACAAGGAAATAGTGGCTTTAAATGACACACTGGACCAGATGGATTTAACATACATATTCAGAACATTCCACCTAAAACAGCAGAATACACATTCTTTTCAAGTGCACATGGAACATTCTCCAGAACAGACCACATATTAGGTCACAAAACAAGTCACAACAAGTTCAAAAAGACCAAAGTCATACCATGCATCCTTTCTGACCATAATTGTATGAAACTAGAAATCAACCACAAGAAAAAATCTGAAAAGAGCACAAATACATGGAGATTAAATAACATACTACTCAAGAATCAATGGATCATTCATTCAAGAAATCAAAGAAGAAATCAACAAGTACATGGAAACAAATGAAAATGAAAATACAATGGCCCAAAATCTTTGGGATATAGCAAAAGTGGTTCTAAGAAGGAAGTTCATAGCAATACAGGTCTACCTCAAGAAACAAGAAAAATGTCAAATAAACAACCTAACCTTATACCTAAAGAAGCCAGAAAAAGAAAAACAAAGCCCCAAACCAGAAGAAAGAACATAGTAAGTATTAGAGCAAAAACAAATGATATCAAAACTAAAATAGATCAGTGATACCAGAGGGTGGTTCTTTGAAAAAAATCAATAAAGTTGATAATCCTCCAGCCAGATGTGTTGTGTGTACACACACACACACACACACACACACACACACACACACACACACAAACACACACGAAGCAATACAGTTCAGCTTAAAAAAAAGAATGAGGTCTTGCCATTGCAATGACATAGATGGAGCTAGATTGTAATGCTAAGTGAAATAAATCAGAGAAAGACAAGTACCATATTATCTTACTCATATGTGGAATTTAAGAAACAAAACAAATGAACAAAGGGTAAAAAAGAAAGAGACACAAATCAAGAAACAGACTCTTAATTATAGAGAACAAATTGATGGGAGCACCTGGGTGGTTTAGTCAGTTAAGCATCCGACCCTTGATTTCAGCTCAGGTCATGATCTTGTGGTAGTGGGATCAAGCCCCACATCGGGCTCCACGTGCTGACAGCATCTGCTTGGGATCCTCTCTCTTCCTCTCTGTCTGCCCCTCCCATGCTTGTCCTCTCTCTCTCTCAAAATAAATAAACATTTAAAAAACGAGAGAACTTAACGGTTAGCAGATGGGAAGTGGGTGGGTGGGGATGGGTTAAATAGGTAATAGGGGTTAAGGAGTGCACTTGTGGTAATGAGCACCAGGTGACATATGGGATTGTGGGAATCACTATATTGTACACCTGAAATTAATATAATACTGTATGTTAACCAATTAGAATTAAAATAAAGACTTAAAAAATTAAAGATGAGTTAATACCTATCCTATTCAAGCTATCCTCCAAAAAATAGAAGAATGAGGAAAGCTTCCAAGTACGTTCTACAAGGCCAGCATTATCCTGATACCAAAACCAGACAAAGCCACCACAAAATAAGGAAACTACAGGCCAATATCCTTGATGAACATAGATGCAAAGTTATTCAACAAAATATTAGCAAACTGCATATAACATTACATTAAAAAGATCATTCACCATGATAAAGTGGGATTTATTCCTGGGATACAAGGGTGGTTCAATATTTGCAAATCAATCAACATCATACACCACTTCAATAAAACAAAGGATAAAAATCATATGATCATCTTAATAGGTGCAGAAAAAGCATCTGATAAGATTCATCAATGATTTATGATAAAAACTCTAAAAAAATGGGGTTAGAGGGAATATACCTCAACATAATAAAGTCCATCCATGAAAAACCCATAGCTAACATCAGCCCCAATGGTGAAAAACTGAGAACTTTCCCTCTAAGGTCAGGAACAAGACAAGGATGTCCACTGATTCCATTTTTATTTAACTTATTACTAGAAATCCTATCCACAGCAATCAGAAAATAAATACAAATACGAGGCATCTGTATTGGTAAAGAAGTTAAGCCATCACTATTCACAGGTAACATGATACTGTACATAGACAATCCTAACAATTCCACCAAAAAACTACTAGAAGTAATAAATGAATTCAGTAAAGTGGTAGGATACAAAATTAATACCCATAAATTGGTAGTGATTCTATTTACTAAAAATGAAGTCTCATAAAGAGAAACTTAGAAAACAACATCATTTACAGTTGCACCAAAAAGAATAAAATACCTAGGAAAAAACTTAGCCAAAGAGGTGAAAGACCTGTACTCTGGAAACTATGAAACACTGATAAAAGAAATTGAAGATGACACAAACAAATGGAAAGCTATTCCATACTCATGGATTGAGAAAATCAATATTGTCAAAATGTCTATATTACCCAAAGCAATCTATAGATTCAATGCAATTCCTATCAAAATACAACAGCATTTTTTTTTGCCAAACTAGAAACATACTACAATTTGTATGGAGCCACAAAAGACCCCGAATAACCAAAGCAATCCTGAGAAAGAACAAAGCTAGAGGTATCACAATCCCAGATTTCAAGATATACAACAAAGCAGTAGTAATCAAAACAGAATAGTACTGTCACAAAAATAGACACATAGACTAAAGGAAAACCCCCAAATAAACCCACATATGTATGGTCAATTAATCTATGATGAAGGAGGCAAGAATATACAATGGTGAAGAGACAGTCTCTTCAATAAATGGTGCTGGGAAAACTGGACAGTTACATGTAAAAGAATGAAACTGGACTACTTTTGAAGACCATACATGGAAATAAATTCAAAATGGATTAAAGACCTAAAACCATAGAAATCCTAGAAGGGAACATAGGTAGTAATTCCTTTGACATCAGCCATAGCGACATTTTTCTACATACAAAACATTTTTCTAGAAACAGAAACAAAATCAAACTATTGGGACTACACCAAAAGAAAAAGCTTTTTCACAGCAAAGGAAACAACCTACAAAACAAAAAGACAACATACTGAATGGGAGAAGATAATTGCAAATGGTATTTCTGATAAGGGGTTAATAATTGAAGTATATAAAGAACTTATACAACTCAACAACAAAAAACCCCAATCTCATTAATAAATGAGCAGAGTACCTGAATAGACATTTTTCCAAAGAAGACACAGATTGCTAACAGATACATGAAAAGATGCTCAACATTACTAATCGCCAAGGATGTACAAGTCAAAACTACAAAGTTATATCACCTCATGCCTGTTAAGCTAAAATCAAGAAGACAAGAAACAAGTGGTGAGGATGTGGAGAAAAAGGAACACTTGTGCACTGTTGACAGGAGTGTAAATTTGTACAGCCACTTGTAAAACAGTATGGAGATTCTTCAGAAAATTAAAAATGCCATATGATTCTATTCATAAATGGAATCTTAAAAAAATGAATAAGCAAACTAAAAGCAGAATCAGAACTATAAATACAGAGAACAAACTGATGGTTGCCAAAGAAGAGAGGGGTGTGGTTTGGGCAAAATAAGTCAGGGGAGAGGGAGATACAGGCCACTAGTTATGGAATGAATAACTCAAGGGAATAAAAAGCAGAGCATGAGAAATATACTCAATGATACTCTAAAAGTGATGTAACAGGACAGATGGTAGCTATACTTGGGGTGAACATAATAGCATAATGTATACACGTCAAATTACTAAATTGTACACCTGAAACTAATGGAACATTGTATGTCAACTATACTCAAAAATGGATAGATAGATAGATAGATAGATAGATAAATGGAATTCTGTAGTGGATATTCAGGAATGCAACTGACAAATGTAACCTCTGCTTACACTGCTTTGTATTAGTTAGAAGAGACTTATTATTCCCATTGATTGGTTTCATAATAAATTCATTTTATTAATCCAGAAAAGAAGAAGGCAGAGTGGACATGTGAACTTGAGCACATCAAATTTTTTGCCACTCTGCATCTGTGAATCCTATGAAAGTGTCAAAAGTATTTAAGGTTATAAATAAATTCAGTTAAATTCACAAATGATAGAATCTGTGAAAAATAAGGATCCACTGCTATTTGCAGAATTGGACTTCATATCCTGAGACAGATACCATAAAAGACAACTCTAAATGTTTCTAATGTGTTTTTTACCTTTAGAAAATGCTTAAAAGGAAAAAAAAACCCACATAAAAATCCTCAATACAGCAAAATTTTATTTCATCTACGCATTTTCTACAATAAAGAGATTCGAAGATCAGTGCCTTTTAAGAAGCTCTTAGTACTTTAAAAACTATCCCTTTGAGAGAAAGACTGCTGTATGTATTGGTTATTTAGTGCTTCTGTAATAAATTAACACAAACTTCGTAACTTAAAAACAATGCAAATTTCTAACCACATGACCCAGTGATTCCACAAAGAAAACAAAAACACTAATTCAAAAAGATATATGTACTTCTATGTCTATTGCAGCATTATTTACAATGGCCAAGACATGGAAACAAGTGCAGTTCCACTGACAGATGAACGGATAAAGAAGATGCATAAAAAGAAGTGGTATATATACATAATAGAATACTGCACAGCCATAAAAAATAAAAAGAATAAAGAGAGCTTGTCATTTGTGGCAACATGGATGGACAAGAGGGTATTATGCTAAGTGAAATAAGAGAAAAACATATACCATGTAATTTCACTTATATGTGGAATCTAAAAATAACACAAACCGACTCTGAAATACAGAGAACAGATTGGGGTTGCCAGAGGTGAGATGAGTGGGAGGATGGGTGAAATAGATAAACGCAATTAATAGGTAGAAACATCCAGTTATAAAATAAAGAAGTCATAGAGATGCAAAGTGCACCATAGGGAATATAGTCATTAACACTGTAATAATGTTTTATGGTAACAGATGGGTAATTACACTTACATGGTGAGCACTGAGTATAGAATTATTGAATCAATATGTTGTACACCTGAAACTAATGTAACACAGAGGCGCCTGGGTGGGTCAGGTGGTTGAGCGTCTGACTCTTGATTTTGGCTCAAGTCATGATCCCAGGGTCATGGAATCAAGCCCATGTTGGGCGTCACGCTGAGTATGGAGCCTGCTTAAGGTTCTCTCTGTCACCTTCTGCCCTTCTCCCCTGCTTGTTTGTGCTCCCTCTAAAATAAAATAATTATTTTTAAAAACAAAAAACAGGGGCACCTGGGTGGCTCAGTCGGTTGAGCTTCTGACTTCAGCTCAGGTCATGATCTCATGGTCTGTGAGTTCGAGCCCCACGTTGGGCTCTCTGCTGACAGCTCAGAGCCTGGAGCCTGCTTCGGATTCTGTGTCTCCCTCTCTCTCTGCCCCTCCCCTGCTCATGCTCTGTCTCTCTCTCTGTCAAAAATAAATAAACATTAAAAAAAACCAAAAACCAAAAACCAAAAAACAGGGGTGCCTGGGTGGCTCAGTTGGTTAAGTGACCAACTCTTGATTTTGGCCTAGGTCATGATCTTACAGTCATGGGATTGAGCCCTGCATCAGGCTCTGTGTTCAGAGCACAGAGCCTACTTGGGATATTCTCTTTCCCTCTCTGCCCCTCCCACACTTGCTCTCTCTCTCTCTCTCAAAATAAATAAATAAACATTTTTTTTTTAAAAAGCACAAATATCTGTTTTAGTTCTATAGGTCAGAAGTCTGACACAGGTCTCACTGGTTAAAATCAAGGTGTAGGCAGGGCTTAACACCTTCTGGAGGCCTCTGGGTAAAATCTATTTCTTTGCCTTTTCTAACTTCTAGAGGCTGCCCAAATTCCTTGGCTTCCAGGCTTCTTCTTCAATCTTCAAAGTCATCAATGCTTCATCTATGTGACTATTCTTCTTTCATAATTGTATCTTCATCTGACCATAACTGGGAAAATTTCTCCCTTTTTAAGGACTCAAGTGATAATATTTGGCCCACCCATATAATTAATACAATCTCCCTATTTCAAAGCTCTTAATTTAATCATATACGCAAAATCCTTTTTGTCATGTAAACTGACATACTCACAAATTCCAGGGATTGGGGTGTAGACATCTTTGGGAGGTTATGCTTCTGTCTACCACGTGCTACTTTATAAAAGACACAAACTAGACACAACCTGTAAGGAACTAAAGCCAAATAACTTGAACTTAAGGAGGTATTTTTTTCTTTGCAAGTATCATAGAAGGTTATGGTGCTACTTGAAGCTTAGTGTTTTCATGGTAATTGGGTCATGGAAACTACATAAAGTTAAACTTTTGCTCTCTGACAAAGTTTTATTAAAGCATTTACTGAAGTGAATTGGAACCTGAAAATGACTAACAGCCATTATATGTTTACAGCTAAGAGTAATCAAATTTTGGCTACTATCATTCCGTGCGGGAGGACTACATTAGTAAAAGAACTAGGTATGAAACTCTTACATTTTGGGGAGTTGTCTTAGGCAATTTTGCTGCAGGGAAAGCTATCTAACAAACAACTTTGAAATGTCATTCACACAGGTCTACAGAATTATTTTTGAAGGACTCAGCTGGTACTTGCTAGGCCTGGCTGTGGATTGACTTTGGTTGTGTTGGGTTCATGTCCACTCTACACGTCTCCTCATTCTTCAAGATGCCCAGGATATGCTCTTCAAGTGGTGGATTCAAGAAACATAAGAGGCCAAGTCCAAACATGTAAACACATTTACATTTTTTGGTCAAATTTGGCAAACCTTATGTCTTCTTACATAGCATTAACCAAAACAAATGACATGAGACACTCAAAATTATGAGTTAGGAAAGTATGCGGGAAGGGAAGGAAGAAATAATTGTGAGTAAATAATATAAACTGCCATAAGGGAAAAGAGAGTACAACAGAGTTTCAGGAGTGACATGGAAAAGGCGAATGGTAAGATTCTAGTCTCAGTCCATCTTGGGTCTCCAAATCTGTACCATGCCTAAACTGACTTATGGCTTCGATGATTCCAGTGACTGACAGCAACATCAATAAATCACTCACACTGGGAAATTAAGCAATTAATAGAGATGAGAATTCAGATTTTAAAAGCCAGTGACAGCTTTTGTTCATACCACAAACCTAGTTTGAACAAATCAAGTGATTTTCCAAAAACTCACTTGAAAATGTGAGTGTTGTTAGGCTTCCATCTAGTGGCCACCAAGAGCCATTGTTCAAGATGGATGATGGGTAAAGAATGTCAAAGATAAATAAATGAATAAATAGGTAAATATCAAGAATGGGGGGGGGGGTGCATTTTGAAGATTGCAGCAGAGTAGGAGAAGGACCCAAGGCTCATATCATCACATTGATGAGGTGTAGGGGGTAATGGTGGGGTGGTCCGGAGCCGACAGCCAAGAAAGAATTCTTGAAGATGTCCTTGGTGCAAAAAGGTGATTTTATTAAAGCACGGGGACAGGACCTATGGGCAGAAAGAGCAGCACTGGGGTTTGAGTGGGATTATATACCCTTCAGGTTGGGAGGGGGTCAGGGATAGAGTAAGTCTCTAAGGAATTTTGGAAGCAAGTTTTCTAGGACCTTGAGAGGCTAGGTGCTTTTAGGAAAACACCATTTATAACCATTTAGTAAAACCTCAGTCATGAGACCCTTCAGATGTATATCAGGGGTCATAAGCTTGGAGTATGATTGCCAGCATATATCTTGGGGGAGTTGAGATAAAGGAAGTTTCCAAAGGAATTTTTATATGTTAAAGTAGACTTACAGGATCCTGGAGGTTGGGATAATGTTAAGCCAAGATTCCCTTTTGCCCCTAGCAAAGTGTCATCATCAAGGCAGCTGAGCTCCTATAGGGAGGTCACTCTGCCTGTTTCAAGGACTTGTCAATGGGCTGTAGGCAGTAAGGGAATTTAATTTTTCATTTGCCTTAGTTTCCCACATCACCATGGCAAGCAGTTACACCCCTTTCCTCTGTTTTTAGGTAGCCAAGAGCATCCGAGGAATATCACACATATCTCAGTATCCCACCTGGGGTGGGGGGAGGGGCGGGGTGCTGCTGTTAGCCTGTACTTTTCCCTCAGCTTGCCCCACACTCCCTCATCAGCATGAACACAACTAGATAACTATCAAATCATCATAAATACCCCAGAAATCGACCTGAAGACTGACAGAACAAACTCCACAGCTAAAGAGAAAGAAGAAGTAACATCAAAGAAGGTAGGAAGTGCAGAAACATGGTTTAGGGGAGAAACAGATTGCAGGTGCTGCAGAGGGGAGGGAGTTGTGGTTGGGGAGAAGCGCAAGAGAGAGAGGAGCACACAGTGAAGGCACAAGGACAACGCCACTGGCTTGGAAAATGAGAGGGGCTGCATTTTTTGAGTTCTTGCAACCAGGGCCTAAAGCCTAGAGTTTTAAAGGTCAGTGGGCTTCCTGGAATAGAACCTGGAGGGCACTGCACTGCTCCTGGAGAGAAGGCAGGCAAACAACCTGGAGGCAGACAATGTGGAAACAGTAATCTGAAGAATGCCTGGGACACAAAGAAGGGAAATTATTTGCCCTTCTTGGAGCATGACCCTGGGGGGCAGCATTCATAGAGACACCTCTCCAGGAAGAGGGAGCTGGCTGGTGCCATTTCCTGCCCCAACCCCCCAGCCATAAACACAGAGCCACCTGGAGGAAGCAGTGCAGCCCTGCCGCTGGCTGCCTAACTTGCTTACACCAAACCCCACCCACTGTGCTCTGGCAGGATTGCCCTTCTCAGTCAAGCTTGCCTCAGGCCCAGCATGGTGGGCCACTTCCCCAGAAGGCAAGCACACATCCCTACCCACACCATGTCACCTGACCAGAGAATTCTTCAGGGCCTCAGATATGGTGGAGTTGGTGTTAAGTCTCATTTCCCGAGCAAACCAAAGCACACCTACTTAAAACTCACAACATTCAGGCCAGGGGCCAAAAACTACTCACAGCAGGCAGGGAGAACCTGCAGATGACTGGCTTGAAGGACACAACAGCCAAAATACCACAGCATAGTGCATGCAGCACACACTGGAGACACTCCCTAAAGAATCATGCTCTGCACACTACAGAACTTCTTTTCTCTTAAGGCCATTATTTTCAGGAGCAGGATATATAACTGGCTTTTCTAACACAGAGAAGAAGGCAGAAACTTAGAAAAAATGCCAAGACAGAGGAATTTATCACAAATGAAAGAACAAGATAAGGTTATGGCCAAAGATCTAAGCAAAAGAGATATAAGTAACATACCTGATGGAGAATTTAAAGCAACAATCATAAGGATACTCACTGGGCTTGAGAAATAGAGGACATCGATGAGACCTTTACTACAGAGATAAAAGAGTTAAAAAGAGACCTTTACCACAGAGATGAAGAATACAATAAATGAGATTGGAAACAGGTTTGATGCTATAAAAAGCAGGCTGGAAGAAGTAGAGGAAACAATTAGGGACCTAGAAGAAAGTATAAGAACCACATGATCCTCTCAATAGATGCAGAAAAAGCATTTGACAAAGTACAACATGCATTCATGATAAAATCCCTCAAGAAAGTAGGCTTAGAGGGAACATACCTCAACATAATAAGGGCTATATATGAAAAGCCCACAGCTAATACCATCCTCAATGGGGAAAAACTAAGAGCTTTTTCTATAAGGTCAGGAACAAGACAAGGATGTCCACTCTCCCCCTATTACTTAACATAGTACTGGAAGCCCTGGCCTCAGCAATCAGAAAACAAAGAGATATAAAATATATCCAAATCAGTAAGGAAGAAGTCAAACTTTCACTATTTAAAGATGACAAGATACTCTATATAGAAAACCCAAGAGACCACCAAAAAACTACTAGAACTAATGAGCAAATTCCATAAAGTTGCAGGATACAAAATCAATGAACAGAAATCTGTTGCACCTCTATACACCAATAATGAAGCAGCAGAAACAGAAATTAAGGAAACAATCCCATTTACAATTGCACCAAAAGCATTAAGATACCTAGGAATAAACCTAACCAAAGAGGTAAAAGACCTGCACTCTGAAAACTATAAAGTACTGATGAAAGAAACTGTAGATGACACAAAGAATTGGAAAGACATTTAATGCTCATGGATTGAAAGAACAAATATTGTTAAAATGTCTATACTACCAAAAACAATCTACACATTTAATGCAATCCCTATCAAAATACCAATAGAATTTTTCACAAAGCTGGAACAAATAATCCTAAAACTTATATGGAACCACAAAAGCCCCTAAAAAGCCAAAGGAACCTTGAAAAAGCAAAGCAAAGCTGGAGGCATCATAATTGCAGACTTCAAGTTACATTACAAAGCAGTAGCGATCACAACAGTATGGTACTGGCACAAAAAGAGAGAAATCAATGAAACAGAATAGAAAACCCAGAAATGAACCCACAACTATATGGCCAATTAGTCTTGAACAAAGCAGGAAAGAATATCCAATGGGAAAAAGATGCTCTCTTCAACAAATGGTGTCAGGAAAATTGTACAGCTACATGCAAAAGAATGAAACTATACCACTTTCTTATACCAAACACAAAAATAAATTCCAAATGGATTAAAGAACTAAATGTGAGGCCATAAACCATAAAACCCTAGAGAAGAACACAGGAAGTAACCTATTTGACATTGGCTGTAGCCACCTTGTTCTAGTTATGTCTCTTGAGGCAAGGGAAACAAAAGCAAAAATAAACTATTGTAACTTCATCAAAATAAAAAGCTCCTGCACAGTGAAGGGAACAATCAACAAAACTAACGGGCAACCTATGGAAGAGGAGGAGATATTTGCAAATGACATATCTGATAAAGGGTTGGTATCCAAAATATATAAAGAACTTATAAAACCCAACACCCAAAAAACAAATAATCCAATTAAAATATGGGCAGAAGGCACGAATAGACATTTTTCCCAAGAAGACATACAGATGACCAACAGACACATGAAAAGATGTTCAACATCACTCATCATCAAGGAAATGCAAATGAAAACTACAGTGAGATACCACCTCACACCTGTCAAATGGTGAAAATCAACAACACAAGAAACGACAGGTTTTGGCAAGGACGCAGAGAAAGGGGAATGCTTGTGCACTTTTGGTGTGAATGAAAACTTGTGTAGTCACTGTGGAAAACAGTATGGAGGCTCCTCAAAAAGTTAAAAATAGAACTAACCTCTGATCCAGTAATTACACTATTTACAGAATACACAAATACTAATTTAGGGGTGCCTGGGTGGCTCAGTCGGTTAAGTGTCAGACTTTGTCTCAGGTCATGATCTTGTGGTTCTTGAGTTCAAGCCCCACATTGGGTTTTCTGCTGTCAGCGCAGAGCATGCTTCAGATCCTCTGTCCGCCTCCCTCTCTGCCCCTCCTCCACTCTCTCGCTCTCTCAAAAATAAAAACATTAAAAAATGTTAACGTAAAGGGATACATGCACCTCAATGTTTACAGCAGCATATCTACAATAGCCAAATTATGGAAATAGCCCAAGTGTCCATCAAGTGATGAATGGATAAAGAAGAAATGGTACATATATACAACAGAATATTAGCCATAAATAAGAATGAAATCTTGCCATTTGCAGCAAGATGGATGGAGCTAAAGAGTATTCCACTAAGTGAAATAAGTCAGTCAGAGAAAGACAAATACCAAGTGATTTCACTTGTGGAATTTAAGAAGCAAACCACAGGAACAAAGAAAAAAAGAGATAAGCCAAAAAACAGACTCTTAATTATAAAGAACAACGTAATGGCTACCAGAGGGGAAGTGGGCAGGAGGCGGGGGATGGATTGAATAGGTGATGGGACTGAAGGAGTACACTTGTGATAAGCACCAGGTGATGTATGGAAGTGCTGAATCACTATATTACACATCTGAAACTAATATTGCACTGTATGTTAACTATACTGGGATTAAATAAAAACTTAAAAAAATAAATATCTAGAACATCTGTGGCGTGCAAGTCCAATTCAATGCATGTTAAGGACAGTATTTATAGACGAGGAATTGTTTCTTAAGGGTTTCTGTCCTCCACACGATAGCTAGAACAGAGCCTCACAAACAGAAATTAATGAGAATTTGTTGGTGGATTTCATTCAGACAAGTTCCTTTTCCCTTATGGAACATAAAACCCTTTTTTGTGAATGCCCTTTTCATCTTTTCATAGTCTTGGGCGGTAGATAAGAAGCCATCATCATGCAAATTTGCTTCCTTCAATATTGCCCAAACATGAAAATAATAACTTTTCATGACAAATGACCTGTATAGTCACTACTCTGAATTTGATCTCCATCATATAGCCTGCTTCTTGGCTGATACACTGTTCCTTTTTTCAAATAACAGCCCTATTATGATAACTATATGACACATAATTTTTAAATGTGTACAATTCAATGTTTTTAGTATATTCCCAGAGTAGTGCAACCATGACGACTATATAATTTCAAAACATTTTCATATCTTCAAAAGAGGCCATGTACCCATGTGTACCCATTAGAAGTCACTCCCCATTCCTCTTCCCTCCAGCCCCTGGAAAATACTAGTCTACTTTCTTTTTCCATGGATTTGTCTATTCTGGCATTTCATATAAGGGGAACCATACTGTATGCAGCTTTTGGTGATAGGCTTCTTTCATTTCAGCATGTTTCCAAGGTTTATCCTTACTGATGCACGTATCAGTACTTTGTTCAATTATTTTGTTGTTGAGTAATATTCCATAGTATGGATATACCACATTTTGTTTATCTATTCATCAGCTGATGGGCAATTGGGTTGTTTTCCGTTTTTGGTTTTTATAAATAATGCTGGCAGAACATTTGTGTACAATAGTTTGGAGGGACATAGGTTTTCAGTTCTCTTGGGATATAAACCTAGGAGTGGAATTGCTGAGTCATGTGGTAACATATGTTTAACATTTTGAGGGACTGCCGGCTGTTTTCTAAGTTTCACACAATTTTACAATCCCACTGGCAAGGTATGAGAGTTCCAATTTCTCCACATCCTCATCAACACTTGTTGTTGTCTATCTTTTTTATTATTGCCATCCTAGTGTGGGTGAAGAGGTTTCTCATTGTGGTTCTGACTGAATTTTCCTGGGGGCTATTAATGTTAAACACCATTTAATGTGATTATGGGCCATTTGCATGTCTTCTTTGAATACATGTGTATCCAAACCCTCTGCTCATTTTTATTGGATTATTTGATTTCCATTGCTTAGTTGTGAGTTTTCTCCCATTCTCTGCATTGTCTTTTCCTTATCTTTTGAAGCACAAAAGTTTTTTTTATTTTTTTAAAGTTCTTTTTCTTTTAATTTTTTTAATGTTTATTTATTTGAGAGACAGAGAAAGAGTGCAAGCGGGGGAGGGGTAGAGAGCCAGAGGGAGACACAGAATCTGAAAAAGGCTCCAGACTCTGAACTGCCAGCACAGAGCCCAATGCAGGGCTCAAACAAACCGTGAGATCATGACCTGAGCTGAAGTTGGACACTTACCCGGTGTCCCAAAGTACAAAAGCCTTTAATTTTGCTTTAGTCCTATCTTTTACTTCAGTTTCTTATGTTTTGGGAGTCATATGTAAGAAACCAGTGCCTAGCCCAAGGCTATAAAGATTTACTCCTATCTTTTCTGTAAGTTTTATAGCGCTACCTCTTACATTTAAGTCTATAATCCATTTATAAGTTAATTTTTTGCATATGGTGTGAGGTAGGTGTCAGTCTATTTTTTTGAATGCAGCCATCATTTGTTACCCACTGAATGGTCTTGGGCAACCTTGTCAAAAACCAATTGACCATAAATGCATAGTTTTATTTCTGGGTCCTCAATTCTATTCCATTGATTCACATTTCTACTCTTAGACTAGTACTACACAGTCTTTATTAACATAGCCTTGTAGTAAGTTTTGAAATCAGGAAGTGTGAGTCCTCCAACTTTGTCCTTTCTCATTACCATATGAATTTTAAGTGTGGTTTAATTTTTTCAAAGAAAAATAAATAAATAATAATAAAAACCCAAAAGAATTTGGTGTTTTTTGTTTTTTGTTTTTTTAGAGATGTGTTGAATCTTTAGATTGCTTTGAAGATTTCCATCTGATTCTGGGTCGTGAATATTGAATAAAGGAGTGCAAGAAACTAAATGTTTCTTAATGCATGACCCCAGGTATTATAGGAGTATAAATAATGTGCACAATATACAGGTATGACTGGATATGTCGGTATTTGATATATATGAGTTATTTGTTGTATAAACTCATGCTGAAGCTGTATTTTTAAGAATTTATATGAGATAGTCAGGGTTGAGAATAAACTGGTAAAATTAAAAAGATGACAGACAGCAGGATTCATTTTGACTATGGAATAAATAACATTGATGATGGCAGGTGAGTTGTCATGCTAACAATATTAAGTCTTCTGATCCAGGAACATGGAGTGTCTTTACATTTATTCAGGTCTCATGCAGTTTCTTTCAACAATGTTTTGTAGTTTTCTGTGTACAATCTTGCAATTCTTTTGACAATTTATTTCTTAGTATTTTCTTCTTTTTGATGCTATTGAGAATGGAATTGTTTTCTCAATTTAACTTTCAGATTGTTCATTACTGGTGTTTAAAAACACAAATGAGGGGGCGCCTGGGTGGCGCAGTCGGTTAAGCGTCCGACTTCAGCCAGGTCACGATCTCGCGGTCCGGGAGTTTGAGCCCCGCGTCAGGCTCTGGGCTGATGGCTCAGAGCCTGAAGCCAGTTTCCGATTCTGTGTCTCCCTCTCTCTCTGCCCCTCCCCCGTTCATGCCCTGTCTCTCTTTGTCCCAAAAATAAATAAACGTTGAAAAAAAAAATTAAAAAAAAAAATAAAAACACAAATGAGGCTGGCTCAGTTGGTTAAGCGTCTGGCTCTTGGTTTTGGCTCAGTTCGTGGTCTCATAGTCCGTGAGATTGAGCCCCACATCAGGTTCCATGGCAACAGTGCGGAGCTTGCTTGGGATTCTGTCTCCCTCTCCTTCTGCCCCCCCCCCCCCCGCTCATTCTTTCTCTCTCTTTCTCTCAATAAATAAATAAACTTAAAAAAACAATTGATTTTTGTGTATTGATTTTGTATCCTAAAACCTTGCTGAACTTGTTTATTAATTTTATAAATTTTGTTGTGGAATCCTTAGGGATTTCTATATGTAATGTGCAAATAAAAATAGTTTTACTTTTTCCTTTCCTATTTGAATGCCTTTTATTTCTTTTGCTTGCCTAATTTACTTGGCTAGAAATTCCAGTACAATGTTGAATAGATGTGGTGAGATATCTTTGTCTTGTTCCTAATCTTAGAGGAAAAATTTCATTTCTGACCCCAAGTATGATGTTAGTTGTAGGTTTTTGTATATGTCTCTTTTAGGATTAGGAAGTTTCCTTCTAATCTTAGTTTGTTAGCTATATTTATCATAAGAATATGATGGATCTTCTCAAATTCTTTTCCTGCATTTATTGAGATGTTGTTTTTGTCCTTTATTCTATTAACAAATAGTATATTGCATTGATTTATCGTCATATGCTGAAACAGCACTGCAAACCTTAAATAAATACCACTTGGTTGTGGTATATAATCACTTGTATATGTTGCTGAATTCAGTTTGCTAATATTTTGTTCATAATTTTTACAGCTGTTCCTTAGCACTATTTGTGGTCTTCTTGTCTCGTTTTGATACTGTAACATTTAAAATTTTCCACTTTCCCACCCTGAGAAACTTAACAGGAACCCATGGGGGAGGGGAAGGAAAAAAAAAAACAGGTTAGAGTGGGAGAGAGCCAAAGCATAAGAGACTCTTAAAAACTGAGAACAAACTGAGGGTTGATGGGGGGTGGGAGGGAGGGGAGGGTGGGTGATGGGTATTGAGGAGGGCACCTTTTGGGATGAGCACTGGGTGTTGTATGGAAACCAATTTGGCAATAAATTTCATATTAAAAAAAAATTTTCCACTTTCCCTAGGTTGTTCTCTTGCTAAATAAATAGTTCTCCATTTTTCCTCAAATCATGCCATTTTCTGGATCTCTAGTTACTCACTAAAGAGAAAGAGAGTGAAACTAAGAATGAAGGAGAGAGACTGAAAGAAAGGCAAACGTACTCTCAGCTATGATGGGCACATATGATTAATCTCTAAGTAATTTTGACTTGTTAACTAAATTCTGTGGCCTTATCACAGGTCTTAAGACAGTTGAATTGAACTCTCTAGAGCTCTCTGGACTCCATTTTGTCAAAAGAGAACAAAGTGACTCTGTCCTACACACACGCATTCACGCGTGCCAGCGCTAAACCACGACTATGACCACCACCATCACCACCATACCTCTTTTAAACTCATACTCGGTGCCAAACTTGGCCTGAGAAGAAACCAACATTCCACCTCTATAGAGCAGTAGCACTTATCTATTCTTTTTCACTTTTTAAATATAAATATGTAGTTACTCTCCAGTGAGTGGGCCAGCACAGAGCCCAGTGAAATCATGTTGATAATTCTCCTCTCTCTCTCTGAACACTGTGACACAGATAAAAACAAATTTTAAAAAAATATCAAGGAAAGTCTAGAAAGGAGTATTCTTATTCAAGGGCAATTTTAGCCTGCTTGTTGGATATCCATCTTGTTTCCTAGGGGCAGGAAGTTAGGAAGGCAACTGACAAAAAGAACATTTGATTTTGAATTGGCTCTTCTTGTTCAGTCACTTGGTTCTAGGCATACAGGTACAAGTCATTCAAAGGACAAAGCCTTGGGTAGCCACCTTAATTTACCCTGGCCAGGAACCTATCAAGAAGCCTCATTCTGCCCCATGGCTTTGATCCAGCATCCTTTGGCACCATACAGTATAAAGAGATTTCTCATCTAGACCTATATTCCAAATGACCAGCCCACCCACAGACCCCATAGCTGACCTGCTGGCCTCTCCATAGGGCCAATGCCTAATAAGAGTATACATGCTTTACCCTTGCTTTATTCAAAGTTCTCAACATTTTGGTTTTGTCCCAGGCTACAAAATATTTCCTGACTTGTGACAAACTCTTTCTTACTTCTGCCTAATTGGACTTATCTTGTTCTTCATTCTTTTGGATTTTTAAGGTGGGAAGTTAGATAACTTATTTGAGACTTTTACTCTTTCCCAAAACAGGCATTTAGTGCTATAAATTTCCATCTAAGCATTGGTTTTAGCTGCATCTCAAAAAATGTTGATATGCTGTGCTTTACTCACGTGGAGTTCCAAATAATTTTTAATACTTCCTGGTCTCTTTCAGTTATGGACTGTTCAGAAGTATATGTCTTAGTTTTCAAATATTTGGGGATTTTTTTAAGATACCTTCGTGATTTCTAGTTTAATTCTATTGTGGTCAGAGAACATATCTTGCATGATTTGAATCCACTTAAGTTTATTGAGACTTGTTGTATGGCCCAGAGTATGGTCTGTCTTGGTAAATGCTCCATGTGCACTCAAAAATAATATGCTTCTAAAGAATAAGTTTCTAAAGATTCCTTTCTTTTATGTCTCTATGATTTTTCTAAACATGAACATTATTTCTTCTTTTCGTTTTTTTCCCTGACTATAACAAGTCAGAACTATAACAAGTAAACCCCACCAGTTGCCTACAGAGAGTAGAACTGTGTGTTTTTTGAGCTATGTGAATGCACTGATTATTTGAAAAATAAGCATATTTTTAAAAAGTAAAGAGCGGTAATTGAATAATGGGAGTGGACTAAACTCAAAGACAATTATGTACACATACACAAGCCAGAATGAATATAGTTAGCAAACCAGAGGTCGTGAAGAATGCTTGGAAGATAGAAACAGGAGTTGCTTTCAGACTGATAACACCAGAGAAGTTAAAATACCTGCAGTAGAAAGTCAAGCACACTCAAAGAAGGCTCAAGAACAGAATCAAGGACCAGCAGAGGTCCTGGGTGGACTATGAGATTAAAGAGCTGATCTCTGAACAACAGATCTTCCCCCCACCCCCCCTACCCCCACTCTGACCTTCATCCAACCTTGCATTGAACAAAGCCACAGTGGCAAATGAACCACTTTGACTTCTTTAAACTACACTCCCATGACAGTGAGTTACTTGAACAGAAAGGGAAACCAAGTTAGCATAGGCGTTAGACAACTGAAGACCTGCAAAGCAGAAATGAAACAAAACAAAAGAATACTTCTACCTAGAAGAAAGATCTATCTACCCAAGCCTTTTGGTGTCAGAGAAATGCCATGCTTGGGCATTGGGGATAGTATCTATCCTACCTGTAAGCTCCATGACATCTACTCCCACAGGAGAAGACCACTCCCTGGTTGACATGCTCCATCCTCCCTATTCATAGGAGAAACTTGTTAGTGAAATGGACATCATGACTGTAAATCAGACCCATGCTAATTACCTAGGCTAATAAAATAAGTCATTTATTGCTAAATATGAATGTGCAAAGTTTGAAGTATTTCAAGAAAGTAAAAAAGATGATGACAAACACATGTATTTATATTTTACAAGAAATAGAAATTTACCAAAAAAGTTCAAATTCATATTCTTAGAATTTTGCAAGACAGTGGGTTTATAAAATAAGAACATGCTGCAGTAGAAGGAATTGGAGAACAAAATTAAGTATTTGGGAAATAGACATATTATCGCAAAATTAAAAACTTAAACACCAGGTGCTCAGCGCAGGGTGTCCCTGCCTCACATAGGCTCCAACTGAACCTAGAACAGAGCATGCGCGGCCCCGCCCCACCCCTTATCCCCTTCCCCCAAACCGGAAACTCGCCTCCGTTTCCTGTAACGGACCCCAGCTCCGGTCCTGTCCCAGAGCTGCTGCCGCGTCCGAGCCCAACGGACGCTGCCTAGTGGTCTCCGCTGCCACTGAGTGCCTCTGGCTCCTCTCGCCATTCAAGCTGGGCAATTTTCGAGGCCGCCGCCGCCGCCTTGGGCCTTGCCGCTGCCCAATCCGGAGTCCTCGCTTCGGAGTCACCTTCGCCCTCGTCTTGGTGCCAGTGCTGCCAGCCATGGCCACCGCGCCGTTCTCTCAAGTGCGCCAGAACTACCACCCGCAGTGCGAGGCCGCCATCAACTGCCAGATCAACCTGGAGCTCTACGCCTCCTACGCGTACCTGTCGATGGCTTTCTATTTCGACCGCGCCGACGTGGCCCTGGAGAATTTCTCCAAGTTCTTCCTGCGCCAGTCCCACGAGGAGAAGAAGCGTGTCGAGAAGCTGATGCAGCTGCAGAACCAGCGTGGGGGCCGCATCCGCCTCCACAACATCATGAAGCCTAACCGCGACAACTGGGAGAGCGGCCTGAAGGCCATGGAGTGCGCCTTTCATCTGGGGAAGACCGTGAACCAGAGCCTGCTCGACCTGCACCAGCTGGCCACCGTCAAGAACGACGCCCACCTGTGCAGCTTCCTGGAGACCAACTACCTGCACGAGCAAGTCAAGTTCATCAAAGAGCTGGGGGGCTACATCACCAGCCTGCGCAAGATGGGGGCCCCGGAAGATGGCTTGGCAGAGTACCTCTTTGACAAGCTCACCCTGGGCAACAGCGACAAGAACTGAGTTGGGACTGCCTTCCCATAGCCACAGGGTGCATGGTGACTTCCCCTGGTCACCATGCCGAGCATGCATTTTGCAGTATTGCACTTGCAAAACGTTCCAGTTTTTTTTTCTTCCAGTTTTGCCATAAATAAATGAAGTTATTTGGTTTCAATAAAGTTATTTGGTTCCTAAATAAATAAAGGTCTCTGGTTCATTCGTGTGTGCAAACCCCTAACCTTTTAAATTTTAAAACAGGTATCCAGGAGTCCCTCCACCCACCCATGCCTCATCCACATACAGCTCAGGATTTCCATAGATGAAAGAAGAAGTTATTCCATGGGACCACGGAAAATGCAAAATTAATCTTCCCATTCTAAACTATAGGCAGATGGGGGTTGGGTGGTGTGAGGTGGGGCCCTGGTGAATGTGGGTGGGTGTGCATGGGAAATTATAAGAAAAAAAAAAGATGGTGTAGAATTCATCACAGTGGTTTCCTCTAACAAAGAACTGAAGAATGCGATAAGGCAGGGATTAAAGGGAATCTTCAACATTACACGAAGACTTTTTATTTACTAAAATACGCAAACAAAAAATAAAATAAAATAAAATAAAATAAAATAAAATAAAATACGCAAACATTAATGTTTGAGCTTCTGGGTGGGAACATGGGGGTCTTAGAAGCAGGTATGGCAGAGCATCTTTTGGGACAAGCTCACCCTGGGCAACAATGATAATATAATTGAGCCTTTAGGCTCACTTTCCCATAGACATGGGAGTGACCTCCTAGGTCACCATGCTGGACATGCATAGTGCCCTTACAAAATATTCAAATACAGTTTTCTCCTTCAATTGTACACTTTCTTCTCTCAGAGTAATAAGGTACCAAAAAACCCCACACTACCTGATTAGAAGAGCTGAACAATATCAGGTCAAGGCTAAGGTCAAATTTGTGATATTGAATACGAAGTAGAATAAATCCCCCTAAATGTTAAGCCAGTGAGTCTGGCTGCTTTGAAGAATACAGAGGGTGAGGGAGAGTTGAAGCTGGGAGGCCAGTCAGGAGACATTGTCACCAGTCCGATGAGAGACACTGGTGGTTGAACAGGAGAGGAAGCTGAAGAAAAGGTGACTGAGACAAATTCTAGCTGCATCTGGATGACGCAACAAGATTTGCTTATGGATCAGAGGTAAATGAGAAATAGGAGAAATTATCTAGGTTCTGCTATTTGTACTTGAACACCTGACTTGATGGTAATGCTATTTATTAATCTGAGGATGTTTGCTGGGGAACATGAGGGGTGGGGAAGGCATGTCACGTAAAACCTGAGATGCCTATTAGATATGCAAGTGGAACCGCCATGCAGGGGGGTCAGAAGAATGAATCTGGAGCTCAGGTGGGATGTCAGGTTTGGAAATACACACATAGGTGACATCAGCTACAGATGGTGTTGAGGTCATGGGACCAGATAAGCTCACCAGAAACAAGAGCACAGAGAATGTGGCACAGGCAGCCCCATGCCCAGTGCAGCTACCATTAGAGGATGGGTTGAGATGTTCAAACATCCAGAGGGCTGCTGGTCCCACCCTGACCATTACCTCATTCCACACTGTGACCATCTGTGCCCATTCCAAGTGTCCCCAAATCAGCCTGTTCCTAACCTCAGAGTGGCCTTTGGTTTCTGCTTTCAAGATGTAGTGAGAAGTTAGCCTATTATCTTGTCTTCATGGCTATGGGTAGAAAGAAATTATCTCTTAGTAAAAAGATTTTCCAATGAAGTGAAAAAGCTGCTAAGCTCTCCCCTTGTATAAACTCTTCCCTCTCGCAGTATACTCTGTTTGACCAAATGAAATCTGTGCTCATGTAAACCTTAAAGTTGTCCATGTCTTGAAAAAAAACACTCAAAACATTTTGTTTCTTCTATACTAGTGTAGTTTACAAAGATCAACATTAAAAATGTATATGCATTGTATATGATATTCAAAGATACATGGGTAGCCTGAGTCTCCTTAAAGCTAACAGATTGCTGTGAAGTTTTAGTAAAAAATGAACAAGTTTAGCTAATCAGTAATATCCTTTCACATTTTCCCATGATTGTGTTTTAACATTATCTTAAAAATGAAGATTATGGCCCTTCCAGTTTTGTTTCCAGAAAATGTTATTACCTCTTTTATTTTTGCTAGTCAAACTTGATCTTTCTCTGCTTGGTTTGAAGTTGTCTGCTCCCCCTGACATTGCCTCAGGGGTGTGTGTGTGTGTGTGTGTGTGTGTGTGTGTGTGTAGATATACATATATATACACATAAATACATATGTATATACTTATATGTACATATATAACTGTTCTCTTCTAGATATGAGGAAGCATAGAGTGAGTATCAATATATGAGTTTTCAAAACTGGAAATTGACTGGGGGTCTTTTCTACTTTCCGGTTTTGGAGAAGCAGTTGGTATAGTGGTTTCTTAACCTCCCACTGCCTGGGTTCACATCCCGGCCTAGCCACTTACTAAATTGGGTGAATGTGGACATGTAATTTAACTTTTCTGTGCCTCCGTTTCCTCCCATGTAAAAGAGGGATAATAAAAGCATCAACCCCATCGGTTGCTGAGATTAAATGAGTGAATATGTTTAAATGTTTCCAACAGTGGCTGGCACACAGAGTACACATAAGCCATCATTTATCACCACCACCTCCATCCACTTCTAAGTTCTTGGTGGTGTTCCTTTGGGGAGAAGATTCCACATCTGTACTTTGCCACTGGGGGTCGCTCTTGCATTTCAACCAACTGTGTCATTCTGAATACCGAGAAGGACAAATCCTTGGTAGCTGCTTGGCTGTCAGGTGCCGCCAGGAGTCAGGAGGGTAGATTGCTGTTTTCAGGCCCCAAAGTCAGGCCCAAGCCTGGAGGGGGGTTGCTGTTTCAATCAGCCTTCCCCTTAAATCGCCCCCTTCAACATTTTTTGCGTATTCTTCCCAAACCCAGGTTGCCTGAGCCTCCTCTTTCCAACTTAACTAACATTCCACTCTTCAGAGATGGAAAAGATAGGACGAAGTGCTAATCCTGATTCCACCATCATCTGGATATTTGAACCTGAAATGGAGTGGAATGGGTGGACTGGAAAAGGAGAATGGGCAAAAGGGCTACTAATAGCACAACAACTAAAATTGAAAAATCACTTTAGCACATAGGTGCTCAAACTTTGCTGCACATTAGAACTGCCTGCGGAGTGTTTAGAACTCTCAACATCCAGTCCACATCCCAGGCCAAATGTATCAGTCTCTGGGGCAGGACCTAGACATCGCAGGCATGAAAAACAGGGCAAACACCTTGCTACCCAAAGTGTGGTCCTCTGCCCAGCACGTCACTGTCATCTGAGAGCTTGTTAGAAATTCAAAATCTTAAGCCCTACCCCAGGCCTACTGAATCACAATCTAATTTTGGTGGGATGGGTTAAATAGGTGATGGCGATTAAGGAGGGCACTTGTGATGAGCACTGGGTGCCATATGGAAGTGTTGAATCGCTACATTGTACGCCTGAACCTAATACAACAGTGTGTGTTCACTAACTGAAATTTAAGTAAAAACTAAAAAAAAAGAATCTACATTTTAAAGACCCCAGATGATGTATATGCACACTGAATTTTGAATAGCATTCTTGGCATTCATTTTGGAATCACCTGGAGAGCTGGAAGGTAATTCTGATGCATGGGTTTAAACAACTTACTGGGCCACACCCTCCAGTAAGTAGTGGACCAAGCACAATAAAAATATACGCTAACATCAATTATTGAATCAACAATCATTGACCACACGTGTGCATGCACACATACAGGCACACACAATTTTACCCAAATCTGCTCTTCTATCATTAACTGGTTTGTTTCAGAGTGTGGGTTGGCAAACTACAGCCTATAAGCCAAATCTGGCCCCTATGTGTTTTTACAAAGTCTCATTAGAACAGAGCTGCACCCCGCTCTGGAAAGCAGTGTGGAGGTTCCTCAGAAAATTAAAAATAGACCTACCCTATGACCCAGCAATAGCACTGCTAGGAATTTATCCAAGGGATACAGGAGTACTGATGCATAGGGCCACTTGTACCCCAATGTTCATAGCAGCACTCTCAACAATAGCCAAATTATGGAAAGAGCCTAAATGTCCATCAACTGAGGAATGGATAAAGAAATTGTGGTTTATATACACAATGGAATACTACGTGGCAATGAGAAAAAATGAAATATGGCCTTTTGTAGCAACGTGGATAGAACTGGAGAGTGTGATGCTAAGTGAAATAAGCCATACAGAGAAAGACAGATACCATATGGTTTCACTCTTATGTGGATCCTGAGAAACTTAACAGAAACCCATGGGGGAGGGGAAGGAAAAAAAAAAAGAGGTTAGAGTGGGAGAGAGCCAAAGCATAAGAGACTTTAAATTTTTTTTCAATGTTTTTATTTATTTTTGGGACAGAGAGAGACAGAGCATGAACAGGGGAGGGGCAGAGAGAGAGGGAGACACAGAATTGGAAACAGGCTCCAGGCTCCGAGCCATCAGCCCAGAGCCTGACGCGGGGCTCGAACTCACGGACCGCGAGATCGTGACCTGGCTGAAGTCGGACGCTTAACCGACTGCACCACCCAGGCGCCCCAAAGCATAAGAGACTTTAAAAACTGAGAACAAACTGAGGGTTGATGGGGCGCGGGAGGGAGGGGAGGGTGGGTGATGGGTATTGAGGAGGGCACCTTGTGGGATGAGCACTGGGTGTTGTATGGAAACCAATTTGACAATAAATTTCATATATTAAAAAAAAAAAAAAAGAACAGAGCTGCACCCATTCAATTATCTATTGTCAATGGCTGCATTTGCACTACAACAATACAGTCAGTAGTTGTAACAAAGATCATATGGCCTGCAAAGCCTAAAACGTTTACAGAAAATCTTCACCAGCCCATGTCTGATAGTAACTTGCCACAGGCCCTGGATTCATCTAAATCTGCCAGATACGTTAAACCTTTCACCTGCCTCTATGCATTTGTCCTTTTCTGTTTCCTTTTATTTTCTCTCACTTTCAATAAATATTCTAGAATGCTTTGGGTAGATACAATATTTTACAGTGTTACAAGTATTGCAATTGTCACCTTCCAGACTGACATCTTTGTGTATTCCAGCAAGTCAGCCTGTGGCCTTTCTGTGTCTTGAGTTTTGCTAGTCCCTCAATAAGCCTTTGTTAATTGAGGGCCATCAGTCATCCCGCTTCTGGGAGCATCAGAGTGGAACAAGGCCTGACTGGCCTTTTTGACTGATTCTCCACAATCACATATTCATCACAGAGACTGCTTAAAGTGTACTCAGTTTTAAGTTATTGCAATCTATTCCAATCATCTTTCTTACTGTGAGGCATTTAAATTTCATTAATATGCAAAACTACTGCCTTGTCTAAGGAGGAATAGACTCCTTCCCTTTTATCTGTATTTCAGCATTTAGTTTTTGTAATGTTGTGTTTGGTTTATAACTTATTATATGTGATATTAACTATGCCACACGCAACAAGGAGGTTTACTCTTTTTTCCTGTGGGATAATTCTCTGTGCATGATTTTCTTTCCTCCCAAAAGTTGAATTCTTCTATAAAGTTTATGGAAAAGTGAATAAAATATATTTTATATCTATAAATTATAAGATAAACCTAAATTAAAACATTCTAGGAAAGGAGCATCCATATTACTTGTGAATTTTTTGGCCAAACAGCCATTCTTTCAACAAATTATATTGAATTCGGTGATGTGTCCTGCACTATGCTTGGCACTAAGAATATAAGTTGACAACACATAGAAGTATGCTGGAAAAGACAGATACATAAGCAGATACCTTCAATCTATTTGGGTGAAATCTAAAAGAGGAGGAAACACAAAGCACTATGTGAGTTCAGGAGAGGAAAGAAGTCTAGATTTTACCTGGGAGAAAGGAAACTCATTGTGGAAGTGACACTGAGTCTTGAAAGATGAACTGGAGTTTTTCAAGTAGACAAAGGAGGAAAGGGTAGGTCAGCTCTGTTCATTTGCTGCAAAGGAGCCAAGACAGAGGAAAAGGTTACAGATTCAGGAGTGTAAGGGGATACAGTTAATAAAAGAAGATCTAGACGAGGAAAAGAGAAGTGGTAGATTTACCTTACACAGGAGGAGGGACAGGTTTTTCTTTTAGGAAACTCTATAAAAACTCTTCTCTCAAAAGTAATCACTGACTTTGTAATTAATATCACCTTTGGTCTTTTTTCAGCACTTGTCTTGCTTAATCACTGTAACAATTAGCAGTGTTGACTAGTCCTTCCTTCCTTGCCTTCTCTTTTCATAATTTACTTAAGATCTATCTGTAAAAAAATATACAGACCTAACCACTGTTGGGGAGGGAAATTTTTCTTCTACTCTTCTAGTTTCAGTGGCTGGTCAAACAATTAAAATGACATAAGACAGATTAACAGGAGAAAAATAAATTTAATTTCATACCAATGGGACCTCCAAATATTCAAGGCTCAAAATGCAGCCAGATAATTGAGATTTATATAAAATATCAGAAAGAAGGAGGTCAGGAGTCTCGAAATAGAAAGAGGAGGAAGGCCATTCACAGAAAGGCAAAGGAGATGTTTGGAAAACAAAGGTCACCCCGTTAGGCAGATAAATTTCTTAGGTTAAGAGGTATAGCTAGTAATGTAGCTCTTTTCCTAGTACAGACAGGCAATGGAGTTGGAGGGGCAAGAGGTAAAGACCTTTTCCTGAATCTGCTGGGTTTTGACTGTCTTTAGCACAAAATAATCCGTATACCAAAGAGGCATATTTTGGGATGAAAGATTCTGTTCCTCTTCCCCTCCCTTTTAGATTCTGCTATTGACCTTTTCAACTTTTATTTTATATACACTCCCCCTTGAGTTCAGACATATCCATGGACAATATTGTTATCTCTATCTCTCTGTCTCTCTTTCTCAGTCTATCTCTCCTCCCAGATTCTTTTCTTGACTACGAGACTTGCACAGTTATATGTGAAACATCTCCCTATGGATGTTCCCAGAAGACTCACACTCAACAAGTCCCCCAATGAACTCACTGTCCCTTCTCCAAACTCTCCCTAGATTTGCCAGACCTTCCCATAGTCTTACAGGTAATAAATTTCAGAGTCACCCTAGATTTCTGGCTCTTAGTCTGAACACATATTCCTCTCCTACCCAACAGCCCCCATCCATCTTTTTAGGCTGTAATCATCTATGACCTAATAATTTCCCTAATCTCTGAACCTGTCAGGGTTCTTGGTGGCAAATCGGAAAATCTGATTCTGCCTAATAAAAACAGAAAAGACATTTGTTAGAAGGATGTCTAGAACATATTGGGAAGGATGTAGAACTTTACCCCGAAAATTGGAAGCATCATAGTATTAAAAAAAAAACAGCAAAATTCAACGAGTAAATTTGAAGATCTAATTGGCTTATGAATTGATTCATGAATTGGGTAGCACCCCATCTTCAAGTAGAGGGGAGCTCCAAAGGGCTACAGAAAGGGAAAGGTTTTTAATGATAAGGAAGTCATAAACAGGAAAAAAAGGAATATTTTGGGTGACAAAAGAAAAGGGTCTTAGTAGGTCGATGACCTTATCTGCCTTTGGGAGATGGAGAGGGCCCACGTGACAGATTACCTTATTGGTACTGACCAGGAAATTTCTGACTGATTAAGACTACATTTCTGAGGGAGGCTCAAAGTGTAGTTAAATTAGGTTTTAAGACTTGGTGTGGTGACTTGGCCTGTAGTTTTCTTTTTAACAGAAAGTGGAGCTTTGTCAACAGGAAAGGTGCTCAGACATTGGACTGCCCAAAATGATAACATGTAACATATAGTTCTTCTAACCCTCTTTTAGTAGATGCTGTTGGTGATTGGCCCAGATCAACTTGACCAGCCAGGACACCCAAACCTCCAGCTGTTTGTGAGTACTGCAGCTAACAGCATATACCTGTGACCCTCTCAGAAAGATTGGCCTTGACTAACTGGGGAAGCCAAGGACAGAGGCGTAAAAGTTTGGACCCTTTGCCCTGTCTCTACAGTGAGATTTATGCTCCAGGATCTGTCTTGTATCAAGCCAAGGTCAGATTTTACCTGAGATTATCCTTGCTTGGTTCTTCCTTGGCCCTATTCTTCTTTCTTTACTCCTGTACAGATTTCTCCTGAATGTACTCCTCCAATAAATCCCTGTCTTAGGTTCTGTTTCCAGAGACCCCAACCCAAGATCTACCCTTAAACAGAGCTGATCACCTGTTCTCTTTTGTGTTACCAAAACTCCAACTTGATTTCTTTTTAATGGCACTTACTATGGTGTCTGACTTTTTCCACATGTGTTTATCTTTCAATACTGTAGGGGCCAAGGGCAGGCTACCCCAAGATGGGCCACTTTGGCATGAAGATTATTTTGAGTCACAAGCAATCAAAACCAGAAGATTTAGGAAAAGCTCTTTTACCTCCTCCTCAACTGCCTAAATGTACCAGGATATTCTTCTTTACCTAAGAAACTTACCTACATATTAGGGCAACTTTTGCTTTCCAAATACCTCCTCTCACCTTCCTGCTAATGGTCTTCCTCTCCCATGCATCTGAGATGCTTACCCCTCTTCCTTAGCTTAGGATGTCATATAAGCCTCATGTTGCCCATCTTTGGAATTTCATGTCTATGTGGATTCTCCATATATACAAAACTAAATTTTATTTTCTCCTGTTAATCTAGCCCATGTCAATTTGATCTTTGGTCCAGTTAGAAGGACAGAAGAAATTTCTTCCTCCCCAAAAACAGATTAGGGAATCCTTGAGTGCAGGAAATGGGTGTATTTTTTTTCTCTCCTTAAGCCCTAGAATATATGTAATGGGAACTTTTAAAAATGGTTAGTCAGGTGAAACTAATTCATAATAAAGGCCAGATCACAGTGGATTAAAGAATGGATAGTGGGGCGCCTGGGTGGCACAGTCGGTTAAGCGTCCGACTTCAGCCAGGTCACGATCTCGCGGTCCGGGAGTTCGAGCCCCGCGTCAGGCTCTGGGCTGATGGCTCAGAGCCTGGAGCCTGTTTCGGATTCTGTGTCTCCCTCTCTCTCTGCCCCTCCCCCGTTCATGCTCTGTCTCTCTGTCGCAAAAATAAATAAACGTTGAAAAAAAAATTTTAAAGAATGGATAGAAGTGAGATTGTGGAGACCATAAACATAGTGGTAGGCTATTCTTCGCAATGTCTAAATGTGCCTTGAAATGTCGTTAGTGGCTTACCTATTTCATCCCCCTACTAGATTATGGATAGTAGAGCAAAAACAAGTTGTTAGTAACTAGTTTCAGGCCAAAAGGATTTCTTACAAGACATAAAGTTCATGGAATCTAGTTAATTTCCCAAATGGGTTAAATATATTATTTCTTTCCTTCTTTGTTAGTTTCATTAATAGCTATTCAGAAAGGGTTCAGGTTTCAAATTTGACTTGGCAATTTGTTCCTTTCAAATGTCTGAAGATAAGACTGTGTGGCCAGGACGAAGGATTTCACACGCCCTTTTAGCATTTTTGAAGCCTATATTCCTTATCACTCAACTATTTTGCACAATCATTTCATATTTAGCAAATTATTCCCATTTTATTACCATGTTGCCTCATTTATAGGAGTCTGTGTGTGGTGGGTATAGGAAAGTCATAAAGTTTACTGAGCATCCATTATGCAGAGAATACTTTTCTATCAATTGTTGGGGTCTAGAAGGTTGATAAAAAAAAGAACAGAAAGAGTCTCTATGTTGAAGGAACTTAAGATTATTAGAATTATGGCATACATAGTTTAGGATCACTTACAGAGGACTTTATCAACCAGTTTCAAGTTAATTAATAATTAATATTGAGCCTGTAGGGTTCAAGAGAGAATAGACTGATGAGATGATAAGCACCAAGTCAATCAAGAAAGGAAGTTTTTTTTGGAGAGAAATTATCTTCAAGTGTGCTGATGAGCCTCATTAAAAAAAAAAAACAACACTTTCTCAATATTCCTGTGTAGTCCCTGCTTTCCTTCTCATTTCTACTCTATAATCTCAAGACCTGATTCTGACCGTACTATACACAAACACTGGAACAAATTGAGTGTGTGGTGAATAGTCTGTATTTCAGGTTGGGAGTCTCACTGAGCTGCTGCTGCTTGCTGAGATGCCACGGGTCCACGTTCTAGCCCTCATGTTTATTAATTCATGAATTTCTTCTTCTCACTAAACCCAAAGGTGAACAGGTATTACATGAGGGATTGGGAACCTTTTTCTGTAAGGTGTACATATTTTACAATTTATAGTCTTTGTCACAACTAGTCAGCTCTGCTATTGTAGTGTGAAAGCAGCCACAGACAATATGTAAATGATGGATGTGGCTATTTTCCAATAAAATCTTTTTTTATGAAAACAAGCGCCTGGTCAGAATTGTCACACAGGTTGTTGTCTGCCAGTTCCTGCTACATAAAACAGACTCACACCAATAATATTTCCAAAAGTCATTATATGTGACTGCCGATAGGACTCACATATAACTAAGACAGATTACCTGCATAAAACATCAGAAATTAGCCACTGGGGCACCTGGGTCACTCAGGCATCCGACTCTTGGTTTCAGTTCAGGTCATCTCACAGTTCGTGGGTTCAAGCCCCATGTCAGGCTCTGCACTGAGAGTGTGGAGCCTGCTTGGGATTCTCTCTCTCTCTCTCTCTCTCTCTCTCTCTCTCTCTCTCTCTCTGCCCCACCCACACTTGTGCTCTTTTTCACTCTCTCTCTCAAAAATAAACAAACTTAAAAAGAAATTAGCCACTAATGTAACTAAACTACAAATTAGAAGGTTTCTTATTAAGCAATGGATCAGATAAATGCATTGTTTTCTTGGTTTATATTCTCCCAGAAGTGACCTGAGAAAATGGTTTAAATGCAAGTATCTATTTAGCAGATAATCCCTGGGAATATCAGAAGGAAGTAAAGAAGTAAAACAGGGAAGAGAAGGAAGCCAGTAAAATTTGCACTGACAAACAAGATAACTAAGTACAACTAGAGCATGCCTCAGCTTTATCCCAATCATCAGGCAAGGAAGCTGGGATATTTATCTAGCAACTGTGTCAGTAATTAGGTGAGGGTTGCTTCTGGGAAGGAGGAGGGGAGAAAGGGCCCCAGTGTCTAGAGAGAGACTTCAGGCAAAGCTGGAAGTTGAGTAGCATATATGGACACACTAAATGTCAAGTGTGTTATGAGTGGGACACCAACAGCATCTGCTACACCTGATTTCTTCTAAATCATATTCATAATAAGGTAATATGAATTAATGAGTTAATTTTCTATTATAGGAATTTTTCTGAATAAATAGAATTGCTACTATAGAAACCAACCACCCCTGCCCTCCATGGTACTAGATAGTTATTAATGTATATTTTAAATAGCTAACCTCTGTTCTGAAATATTCCTCATCAGGCAACCATAATTTATATAATCTTAACATGTAACATTTTAAAATCATCATGATTATGGCTTATTTTTATTGGTGTATATTTTAATAGTTTTTTTTTTTTTTGAGAATTAGAAAAACACAGGGCTTGCTGACCAGAAGTGGACCACCACTTGCCCCACTGTCATTTGGCCTTGGTCTATGTGGTTCAATGTGGTATGTCTACTGTGCTTCTATCTTTACTGTTAGAGGACACCAAAGGATGGCCCGTGGAAAAGGAGAAAGAGGATTAACAGAAGAAGAAAAATGGGCAATAATGCAAGGAAATGAGTACCTAGGAGTATCAGAAGCTGAGGGGTTGGACAGAAGTAGGGTGAGCAATAATCATTGCAGCCTATGGGAAAAAGATAAAAACAGACCTTTTCTGAGTCTTAAAATATATACATAATTTTATTTACAATCAGTGATAACAATAGCGATGGTGATGGGAGATTTGAGGGTATTCATTTTCTGTATCCATGGTTTGGGTTTTTGGTTTCTCTCTATTGCCCTTTACCAGAGACCTTTTTCTTTCTTTTGGTTTAGGGTGCTTGAGCTTATAGTTCCACATAGAAGGACTAGCTGTTTCTGGTGATACACACACATACACACACACACACACATATATATGTTACATATGTAACATATTTCAGGAGGACCCAAATAAATCCATGGTCACAAATCACAGCTGAATGCAAGGATAAGGAGTAAGGAGGATCACAACTATCTTCTTTGTCAGGTCATGTGGACCCTTAGGGGTTAACCAGGGAGAATTACTCTGGGGGCAACTAAGGAAAACTAGAGTGGATACTCTCTGGGTCCACACCCCTGTTTTGAAACACAACCCTATAAAAGAAGGAGCTCCCTCATGCTGGCATATTCAGAGCAAAATAACTCTGCCTTGAAGCCAGCCAGCAGCAGTATAAGCCAATCAGTTGAGAGCACAGGTTTTGGCATCATACAGACCTGAAGCAGACTCCTCAGTTACTTAGCTCCACTGCATGGTATATTCATCCAGACATAAATAGCAATGCCTCACTGAGTATACCATGAAGAATCCACTATTATAAAAGCATTTGAGGGCAATGTAGACTTTCTTAAGATTCCATGGTAGAGATCAAAAGGGAATTTACATTATGCTACCCAATGCAATCAAATTTAAAAATTCTATTTAAGATTTACATTCTTTCAAGTCCCTTCTTAATCCTCCTGTTACAATGATTTTCTTTCTGTCCTGCTTCCATACAACGCCCACTGTCATTGGCTCCACATTCCTCATTCTCACCCCTACTTATTTTTTCTTCCATCTTGCTATGGAGTTGAGCGCCCTTCCAGCTTTCCAGCTCAGCAATCCAAAGGGTTCTCCAGTTAACAGGATCCATCCTCCTTAGAAGGCAAGTGGGACTATGTGTTACTAGTGGCAAGGTGTGGGGGGCATTATTTCTTATGTGTCATTTTTCTGTAAAAGACTTTTCCTTCATAGGTATTTTTTTTCTGTGTTTCCATTTCATTAACTGAGAAAGAAACATGGGAGCACCACCTCCAGCTTCTTGTTCCCTTGCTCACTCCTCTCCAAGGGTGAAGGAGTAACTTTTCTGATTAGGGACACTAGGAAAAGGGGCATGGTAGATGTGTGTGGCAGCCATGGAAGTGTGCCACTCAGATCACCCTTCAAGAAAGAACTTGCTAGGGGGCGCCTGGGTGGCTCAGTCAGTTGAGGGTCAACTTCAGCTCAGGTCATAATCTCATGGTTTGTGGGTTCGAGCCCCACATTGGGCTTTGTGCTGACAGCCTCGAGCCTGCTTCAGATTCTTTGTCTCTCTTTCTGCCCCTGCCCTGTTTGTGCACCCTCTCTCAAAAATAAACAAACATCTAAAAAGAAAGAAGGAAAGAACTTCTGAAACAGTTGCAAAAATGAAGTTAGTTGACAGCCCCCAGATTCTGAAGGCTATGCTCTTGGGCAGCCCCAACCAATGACCAAACATAGCAGGAATGCTAAGTCCTGACCATTTCTGTCCAATGTGAAACTCCTTTAACAGGTAGAGTTTGCTCTGGGGCTCCCTAACGGGTTGACTGACATTTTGTCAAATCTTCATTGAAATCCCAGGCTCCTCCCACCCAATTCTGCTTCTTCCCCATTTTATCATTCATAGGATTTATAGCCAAGTTCTAAAAGCTTTTTGCATTTCTGTGTCTCAGAGTCGGCCTCCCAGAAGATCCAACTAACACAAGGTGGCTCTACAGTTCCTTTCCTCCCTCCCTCCCTCTCTCTCTCTCTCTCTCTCTCACTCATTCATTCAATTTGTGCAAAGGACTCACACACTCTTACAAACTCCATATGCTGGATTCCCTAGGGAATGATTCCCCCCTGCAAGTGGAGAGTTGAATTCTTGAATGTGCTGTTAAGGAAGAGGTTTTGGTGGACCCATTATGGCCACACATTCAGTTTCATTCTATAATTCAATCTTAAAGTGACAAAGCTGACATTTTTAACTTCATCTGTTTGATTCTTGTGTCTTATGTCTCAATTAGTTTTTGACACAAGAAGGAAACAAAAAAAAGCTGATTTATTTATCTCAACTCTAGTACAAATAGAAAAAAATTCTTACATGTAATTTGGAACACTTGAATGATTTTCTGGAGGCCACATAGGGTATTCCTTCTGCTCTTTTGTAACAAATTCACTTTAAAAAATTCATCAAAGGCATGATCTTAAAAAGTGATGAATATTTAGCAGAGTGACAGACAAAATTTGATTAAGAAACTATTCCAAGAGTCACTTTTGTAGACAGACCTATTATTCCCTTAAGGATCTGACAATATAAAAATAGAATATCTGGACTATGAGCATGAGGCTTTCCTAGAATGGGTGTGTGTGTGTATGTGTATGTGGATGTGTGTTTGTGTGTGTGTGTATATGATATATGAACAATGGGGAAATTATTTGGTCCTATACAGATTGTTCAGAAAGGGGCTTTAGCAGATAGACTTTAAGGGTGCTAGTCTTCTCATAATCACTACCTTTGGGACTACTCTGCATATAGCCTTTGCTAACATGTTGGTCTAGGCAGCCAAGGTTGTGCTGTTGCACCTCCATCTTCCCTGTAAGATGCCTAGACCATTTTGCCTCAGTGCCTATCTGTAGAATCACTCACTTGGTGTCCCACCATTGCCCCTCAGCTCACCCAGAAGACTGTCTGCAGCTTCAGTGAACAGTTACTTGTTCTCATCATACTCACCAGAGACTTCTTAACTTGAATGTCTATATTTTCCTGACTACGGGCGTTCTCTGGCTACAGGAATGTGCTAGGTCCACTTGTAAGCAGGCCAGAAGTACCAGGAAATGTAATGCCCTAGGAGGGACTCCCAATTAATAAAGGACAGAAATCGGTGGGTACATCCCCAATTTCCTCACTCTCTTGGAGGGGCAGTTCTGTAGTATGATCCATAGAGTCTCTCAGAGAGTACCCAGTAGAATTGAGTTCCATAGCAATAACCCACTTATTAACAAATCTATTACTGATTTTCCCTGTCTCTTTTCCCTCTCTCTGTTTCCTGGTATCACCCTGAAAATAACCTACTTCTACACAAACCCTTTTCTCAGGATCTACTTTTGGGAGAACTTAAACTAAGACACCACCCCTGGTCCTATCAGATTTTCTTCAGGAGATTAAAAAAATGAGTCAGTGAAAAACAGAAAGAAGCAGACATATGTAGTACAGATGAGTCAAAGAAATTATTGAGTTTTATGGTGAAGAGGTAGGAACTCTTATGTCTGTTTCCAAAAGGCCTAAATACAGAACCCATCACTAGTTACAAGTCCTGTGAGACCCAGTCCCATGTCCCATGAGCTTTCCTGCTGCTAGTTTATGTATGCTTCTGTTTCCTTGCAAGCTAAATAGACTTCACTTCACCAGAAGGCCATATGAACTCAAGCTTGTTCCAAATATGTCTCTTCGTATCAGATTATTTTCATTTGTAATGGAGAAACTGGGGCAGCTGGCAGGTTCATCACGAATGACAGTCCTTCTTAACCATAACATTCTAAAATGTGAGAGAAGCCCTGGTCCCCGTAGCAACTCATTATTAAATGATTTTGAAGTTTGGAAGGTAGGCCTGGAAACATTTCTGTAGAGAAGTACTTGGTTCATTTTATTTGATTCTTGTTAGTTTCCAAACAGGCCCTAAAGAGGATGGAATGTCTATTTGAAGGCCCATGGTCCCATATGATTTTACCTTTTTACACAGTCTGGTGATCACTAAATAAGAATATTTCTGGGGTACCTGGGTGGCTCCGTTGGTTAAGCATCCGACTTTGGCTCAGGTCATGATCTCACGGTTCGTAGGTTTGAGCCCCTTGTGGGGCTCTATGCTGACAGCTTGGAGCCTGGAGCCTGCTTCAGATTCTGTGTCTCTGTTTCTCTCTCCCTCTCTCCCTCCCCCTGTCTCTCTAAAAAATAAATAAACATTAAAAAATTTTAAAATAATATTTCTGTCAGGGCACCTGGGTGGCTCAGTTGGGTAAGCCTCCAACTCTTGATTTCGACTCAGGTCATGATATCACAGTTCGTGGGATTGAGCCTTGTGTTGGGTTCTGTGCTGGGTGTGGAGCTTATTTGGTATTCTCTCTCTCCCTCTCTCTTTCTGCTCCTCTCCCACTTGTGCTCTCTCTCTCTCTCTCAAAAAGAAAAAAAAAAAGAACAAAGAAAAGAAGCATTCACAAAGATTCACAAATAGCAATGGTTATTAGCTGAACTGACCAAGGAACAATAGGCTGGGAACAGGGGGCTATATAACTTTCTAGAAAACTAGTTTTAGTTATACAAGGAAAAACAATCCAAATTTCTTCTCACCCTGACCAAAAAAATTCAACCTTCCCAAATGAAGGATTGAGAACCACCTCCATACACAGAAATGGCCATCTATCAAACAGAAGCACCGTACTGAAATCAAGAGTAATGCAAAAGTGTGATGTTCTAACCAGCACATGGGAGGAGAGTCTGCACAACCTAAAGTCTCTCATCCCACCCGTGGCCAATGCCTAAACCTGGACTGTATCTAGGAGAAAAAAAAGAAATGCCTGAAAGTCATTATTGTGATGATTGGTAAAAATTGAGAAGGACTGTATATTATATGATAAATAACACTGTATTGTTAAAAAACAAAATTCAATAAGTAAATTTGAAGATCTAATTGGCTTTATTAAATGCTTAATAAATAGGGCAGAATTCCATCTAGCAAGTAGAGCAAAACTCTGAGGAATTGTACAAAAAGGAAGATTTTTACAGGAAGGAGGGTGAGGCAATGAAGTTACTACCAAAAGAAAAGGTTTATCCCAGGCAAGGTAGCTTTATCTTAGGAGGAAGAACAGGTGACCCTATCATGCAGATTACCTTACCAGTTTGGGTGGTTGGAGAAGGCCAATGTTTAGAACCAAGATCTAACTTATTTGACCCAGAGAGTCAAGAGAACACAACTCAAGTATATAAAACATCACCACATCTGACAGAATAACTCATTGATGCAGAAAATTCCTGACCTGCCAGTTAAAACTACATTTCTGAGGGAAGGTGAAATTGCAATTAGAGTAGGTATTAAGCCCCGATTTGGTGACTTGGACTAAATGGCACCATTTTGGCACCATTTTAGGTCTGTGGCTTTCTTTTTAACAGTACTAATGTTAAGTTTCCTGAATTTGATATTTATGCTATGGTTTTATAAGAGAATTTCCTTGTCCTTAGGATACATATGGTGAAGTAAGCTGCATCCATCTGCCTCTTCAACCTGAAATAATTCAGCATGTGTGTGTGTGTGTGTGTGTGTGTGTGTGTGTGTGTGTGTACATACGCTGTAGGAGAGAAAGAAATTTTCTTCTGCCCTTCTAGTTTCTTTGGCTGGTATGGTTAAATTGAAATAAGACAGATTAACAGAAGAAAAATAAAAAAGAGTTTAATAACATGTACACTTCCTATATACATGGGAGAGATTCAAGAAAACTGAGTAACTCTCCAAAGTGGCTTAAGCCACACCACCTTAAATACCATCTCCTGCTAAAATCAAAAGAAGATATTGGGGAAGGGGGAAGTTAGTTACAGAAATTACCAAGCAAAGATGCATAATCAAGGGTAAAAGTTATTATGCAAATTTAGGTCATTGCCTTGTCCATTGAAAAGAGTTTCTAGAGACCGAGACCCCCTTTTACTAGTACAGAGAGGGAGACACACTTACAAATGGAGATTTCCCATATGTATACAAATGTCTCTTACAAAAGGGCAACATCTGCTAGGTTTTCTAAGATTCTCCTGTGTTAGCAGTTTCTTCTTTCTTTTTTATGTTATTTTAGTTTTTAATTAGAGAGAGAGAGAGCGAGTGAGCACGCCAATGGGGGACAGGGGCAGGGAGAGGGAGGGAGAGGGAGGGAGAGGGAGGAAGAGGGAGGAAGAGAGAGGGAGAGAGAGGGAGAGAGACAGATTAAATCTTAAGCAGGCTCCACGCTCAGTGCAGAGACCAGCACAGGGCTCAATCCCATGACCCTGGCGTCATGACCTGAGTTGGAATCAAGAGTCATACACTAACCAACTGAGCCACCCAGGTACCCTGTGTAGTTTCTTAAAAATAATTAGCCCAACTAAATTCTTAGCTTTTAATAATCACTCTAATGTAAATGGAATAAATGTTCCAATCAATAGATACAGGGTATCAGAATGTATTAAAAAAAAAACCAAGATCCATCTATATGCTGCCTATAAGAGACTTATTTTAGATATAACTACACCTGCATATTGAAAGTAAGGGGATGGAGAACCATCTATTATGCTAATGGAGGTCAAAAGAAAGCCAGAGCAGCCATACTTATATCAGACGAACTAGATTTTAAGCCAAAGATTGTAACAAGAGATGAAGGATATTATGTCATAATTAAGGGGTTTATCCATCAAGAAGATCTCACAATTGTAAATATTTATGCCCCCAACTTGAAAGAACCCAGACATATAAATCAATTAATAACAAACATAAATAAACTCACTGATAAAAATACAATAAGAAGAGACTTTAACAGCCCACTTACAGCAATGGACGGATCATCTAAGCAGAAAATCAACAAGGAAACAATGGCTTTGAATGACACGCTGGACCAGATGGACTTAATAGATATGTTCAAAACACTTCATCCTAAATCAGCAGAATAAACATTCTTTTTGAGTACACATGGAACGTTCTCCAGAATAGATCACATACTGGGTCAAAAATCAGCCCTCAACAGGTACACAAAGATTGAGATCACACTATGCATTTTTTCAGAACACAATGCTATGAAATGAAATCAACCACAAAAAAAAATTTGGAAAGCCCTCAAATATATGGAGGTTAAAGAACATCCTACTAGAAAATAAGTGGGTTAACCAGGAAATTAAAGAAAAAAATAAAAAACACATGGAAGCAAATGAAAATGAAAACATGATAGTCCACACCCCTTGGGATGCAGCAAAGGCAATCCTAAGAGGAAAGTACATATTATTCAGGCCTATCTCAAGAAGCAAGAAAGGTCCCAAGTACACAATCTAACCTTACACTTTCTAAAGGAGCTAGAAAAGGAGCAGAAAAAAAGCCTAAATCCAGCATAAGAAGAGATATAATAAATATTAGAAAAGAAATAAATGATATAGAAACAACAACAACAAAAACCTCAGAACAGGCCAATGAAACTAAAAGCTGTTTTTTTGCTAAGAATAAACACTGATAACTCCCCTAGCCAGACTTCTCAAAAAGAAAAGAGAGGGGACCCAAATAGATAAAATCACAAATGAAAGAAGAGAGATCATAACCAACACCACAGAAATGCAAACAATTATGAGAATAGTATGAAAAATTATGTATCAACAAACTGGGCAATCTGGGAGAAAAGGACAAATTCCTAGAAACTCACAACTATCAAAACTGAAACGGAAAGAAATAGAAAATTTTAACAGGCCCATAACAAGCAAAGAAATTGAATCAGTAATCAAAACTCTCCCAACAAACCATAGTCCTGGGCCACATGGCTTCCCAAGGGAATGCTACCAGACATTTAAAGAAGAGTTAATACCTATTCTTCTCAAACTGTTCCAAAAAAATAGAAATGGAAGGAAAGTTTCCCAACTCATTCTATAAAGCAAGCCTTACCTTGATTCCAAAACCAAAGACCCCACTAAAAAGGAGAACTACTAACCAATTTCCCTAAGGAATATGGATGCAAAAACTCTCAACAAGACACTAGCCAACCGGATCCAAAAAGACATTAAAAGAATTATTCACCATGATCAAGTGGGATTTATTCCTGGGATGCAGGGCTGGTTCAATATTTGCAAGTCAATCAATGTGATACATCACATTAATAAAAGAAAGGATAAGAACTATATGATCCTTTCAATAGGTGCAGAACAAGCATTTGACAAAATACAGCATCTTTTCTTGATAAAAGGCCTCAAGAAAGTAGGGATGGAAGGAACATACCTCAACATCATAAAAGCCATATATGAAAGACCTATAACTAATGTCATCCTCCATGGGAAAAAACTTAGAGCTTTCCCTCTAAGGTCAGAAACATGACAGGGAAGTCCACTATCACCACTATTGTTCAAAATAGTACTAGAAGTGCAAGCCTCAGCAATCAGACAACAAAAAGAAATAAAAGGCATCCAAATCAGCAAGGAAGAAGTCAAACTTTCACTCTTTGCAGATGACATGATACTTTACATGGAAAAACCAAAAGACTTCACCAAAAAAACTGCTACAACTGATACACAGAATATAAAATCAACGTATAGAAATTGGTTGTATCTGTATACACCAATAATGAAGTAGCAGAAAGAGAAATCAAGGAAGCGATCCCATTTACAATTGCACCAAAAAACCGTAAGATACTTAGGGATAAACCTAACCAAAGAGGTAGAAGATCTGTATGCTGAAAAATATAGAAGGCTTATGAAAGAAATTGAAGAAGACACAAAGAAATGGAAAAACTTTCCATGCTCATAGATTAGAAGAAAAAACATTCTTTAAATGTCTATCCAAAACAATCTACACATTCAAAGCAACCCCTATCAAAAGAACACCAGCATTCTGCATAGAGCCAGAACAAACAATCCTAACATTTGTATGGAACCAGAAAAGACTCTGAATAGCCAAAATAATGTTGGAAAAGGAAATCAAATCTGGAGCCACCACAATCCTGGACTTCAAGCTATATTACAAAGCTGTAATCATTAAGACAGTATGGTACTGGCACAAAAACAGACACATACATCAGTGGAACAGAAGAGAAAGCCCAGAAACGGACCCAAAGATGTATGGCCAACTAATCTTTGACAGCAGGAACGAATATCCAATGAAGAAAAGATAGTCTCTTTAGCAAATGGCGCTGGGAAAACTGGACAGTGACATGCAGAAGAATGAAACTGGACCACTTTCTTACACAATACACAAAAATAAACTAAAAATGGATGAAAGGCCTAAATGTAAGACAGGAAACCATTAAAATCCTAGAGGAGAAAGCAGGCATCAACCTCTTTGACCTCAACCACAGCAATTTCTTACTAGACATGTCTCCAGAGGCAAGGGAAATAAAAGCAAACATGAACTATTGGGACCTCATAAAAATAAAAAGCTTCTGCACTGCAAAGGAAACAAAACTAAAAGTCAACTGACAGAATGGGAGAAGCTTTTTGCAAAAGACATATCAGATAAAGGATTAGTATCCAAAATCTATAAAGAACTTATCAAACTCAACACTCTAAAGAACAATCCAGTGAAGAAATGGGCAGAAAACATGATAGATACTTTTAGAAAGAAGACATCCTGGTGGCTGACAGACACATGAAAAGATGCTCAACATCACTCATCAGGGAAATACAAATCACAACCACAATGAGATAACCACCTCATAGCTGTCAAAATGGCTAAAAGTAACAATACAAGAAAGAACAGGTATTGGCAAGGACGCAGAGAACGGGAATACCTTTGCACTGTTGGTGGGAATGCAATATAATATACTATGCAATATATTATAGATGGGTGATGGGTACTAAGGAAGGCATTTGTTAGTATGAGCAATGGGTGTTGTATATAAGTGATGAATCAATGAATTCTGCTCCTGAAACCAATATTGTACCATATATTAACTAACTAGAATTTAAATAAAAACTTTGAAAAAGAAAAAGGAGGGGTGCCTGGGTGGCTCAGTCGGTTAAGTGTCCGACTTCAGCTCAGGTCATGATCTCACAGTCCGTGAGTTCGAGCCCCGCGTCGGGCTCTGGGCTGATGGCTCAGAGCATGGAGCCTGCTTCCAGTTTTGTGCTCCCTCTCTCTCTGCCCCTCCCCCGTTCATGCTCTGTCTCTCTGTCTCAAAAATAAATAAACGTTAAAAAAAATTTTTAAAAAAAGAAAAAGAAAAAGGAATAATTAGCCTAAAATAATCCTTATGGCTAAGAGACAGATTTTTAGGGGGTGGCAAATTCTGCTCCTCTACAGTACATACACATACAAGCACATGTGGAAAAATGTTAACAATTGATATATCTAGGTACAAGGTAAAGGTAAGCAGTAATTTGTGTTTTATATGCGATTTTTCTGTAAGTTTTAAATTATTTCTCAGTAAAAAATTTTAAAATACCAATTTACCTTTTATTTTATTAAAAACATAGAAGTTTTAAATTTTATTTTAAATTTTATTTTATATCCAGTATAGTTGGCACACAGTGTTATATTAATTTCAGGTGTATAATATAGTGATTCAACAATTCTATACATTACTCAGCGTTCATCACTATAAGGGTACTCTTAATCCCCTTCACCTATTTCACACATCCTCCAACTTACCTCCCGTATGGCAACCACCAGCTTGTTCCCTAAGGTTAAGAGTCTGTTTTTTGGTTTCTCTCTCTCTTGTCTTCTTAAATTCTACATATGAGTGAAATCATATGGTATTTGTTTTCTCTGACTTATTTCTCTTAGCATAATGCCCTCGCTGGCTCCATCCATGTTGTTGCAAATGGCAAGATTTCATTCTTTTTCATGGCTAATATTCCATTTAAATACCCTAATGTCACTGTGCAGTGGAAAGAGAATGGGTCTGAGGAAACTTAGCTCCATGAAAAGTAACTGAGCATTGTGAAATAAAGTCACTAAATCATTCCAAGACTCAGTTTTCTATAAAATAATTGAGCTGGTCTAGACAATCTCCAGGATGACTTCTTGTTCTCATATTTTGCAGGACTTTTCTTCCCACATCTTTACTCTAAAAACACAAAGTCATAAACTATGTTTCAAGTGTATCTATTCTTTATTGATTCATTTAAATATAGCAGCCTTCTTCCTGAGAGCAAAACCACGAACCGGCAACAATGACCAGTTTCAATATAAATGTCTGGAAATGCAATTTAATGCATTTTAGAATAGAACTGCTCTAATAGGAACTATAATTAATTCAGAGGCATTCTCATAGAGTAATACTAGGTTTTTGGTATAGGTTCATTTCACCCTTAGAGTCAAAAGAACACAATTCAAGTGCATAAAACATCAGCACATCTGACACATTTTAATAGGGGAGATGCAGTTTATATCCCACATAAATTAAAAAATGGCAGGAAAAATAATAAATAGTTTCATCAACAGATTATGACATTATCTGCTGACAATATTATCTGACTTGTAGTGATGCAATATAAGCCCGACAGCTAGCTGTAAGAATAATGAATCTGAGCAAAAATTGATTGTGAAATGTTCTTGGCTTAAACCTGGAATCACCATCCTGCTGACCTAAGAGAAATCTATGCAGTAAATCGCTTCAGGAGGCCTAAGGATCCAGAAAACTCTGCTTCTAAAGGGTAAAGCATCATTTTCATTTGGAGACCTACTTTCAGGTACTAAATTAAATTTTAGATGGCCTCAGCTTTTTCCTGTCTCTCAAAGACCCAACTCACAAATTTGTCATGTCTCTAGTTTCTGAAAGCTGGCAATGGTAGTCTTTTGTCAGATGAATTCCAAGGCTCGTTCAGCTTGGTTAGTTAATTACAGTCATTATCATGAAAAATACTAGGTCACATTAGTTCCATTTTTTGCTGAAGAGAGTAATGTGTGAATGTTCAGCCTGGTCATTTTGTATTCAGCAACTAACACTGGCTTTTATTGCTTGGCTGTGACATTGGTCGAGGTCAACAGCAAAGCAATGAGCAGGCAGGATAGAGTAACTTATGTCAGGAATGTGACAACTGTACAATGTTACAGCATGTTTTTTGCTTCAACACAATTGCACTGAGCTACTGCCCCATCCCCAACCCGGTCATCTTGGAAAAATGACTTGGTTTCTTTGTCCCTAAAATATTCTCTCTGTGAAATGGGGATACGACTTTATTTCTTGAAAAACAATGACTGAGCTATCTTCTTAGAACAACAAGAGTTCCCACTTCAGAAGGAATTGTGCATCTGGAAATGTAGGACCTTCCTTTTGTTCCTTCCCAAAGCTTCACTGAAACAACAGGAAAGGGAATTTTTCAAAGCAAGAAACCTGAAAGGATAAGTACAATAGGAGATAAGACAAGAGCAATAAAATTTGGAAATTGGAAAGCAGTCAATGACCTATGAAACCTGAGAAATCTGAATCCTAAACTGGCAGCAGGGAAAGCTGAGAACCAAAACGATTTATCTAGGAGCACTTTGAAAAGGCTAGGAATTGGTGATAATAGGTAATCCTGGAAGTTGGAGTATAGGTGGGACTGACTGCAGGAGGACTGGATGAAATTCTTTTTAAGCATTTTGAGTCCAGATCCTCTTCCCTATATGTAGCACTTGATTGCCCTGTCTGCATTCTGGCAGCAACTGGGGGTTGGTGATTGGAGAGGACAGGATAGGCCACTCCTGGACTGGGGAACACCAAGTAAAGTTGAGGTCAGGAGTACTGCATGAAAAATAGGAGAATAAGTAAACATTTATAGACTGAATTTGATATGCCACTTCTCCCAGCTCTCTTAACTCCACACAGACTCTGCAGCAGTGGCAGCCAAACTTGTGCCTTCCAGGCAGGTTATTGGCTAATCCTTCTTTGTGGATCTAGACATCAGATGTCACCCAAGGGAATATGCCAATCATGTTACCACATTACCGTGTCACCCATTCTCAACAAAGACTACCTACTCCCATAGAATTTCCAGTTAGCCTTTCAGTACTTCATTCTTAAGTACGAACAGACAAATGGAAGAGAGTGATGTTCTGAGGAAAGCCTCTAACTTGAAAGACCTAGGACAAGTAAAACAAAACAAACATACAAAAAGAAAAGGGAGTGTGGGGGTGGGGGAAACTGAATTTGCAAGAAGAAAACTTTAAAGAAGAGAATTTTGTTAGTATTTTCAAAGAGAAGAGAATACTACATCCATGAAATAAGAAGGAGGTGCTAGTAAAAGAAACATTCAGAGAACTAAGAAAAAAGAATTTTAGAAATGAAAATTATGATAGAGAAATTAAAAGTTTGGAATACAGGGGCGCCTGGGTGGCTCAGTCGGTTGAGCGTCCGGCTTCGGCTCAGGTCATGATCTCACGGTCGGTGAGTTCGAGCCCCGCGTCGGGCTTTGTGCTGACCGCTCAGAGCCTGGAGCCTGTTTCAGATTCTGTGTCTCCCTCTCTCTCTGACCCTCCCCCATTCATGCTCTGTCTCTCCCTGTCTCAAAAATAAACATTAAAAAAATTTTTTTTAAAATAAAAAAATAAAAAAAAGTTTGGAATACAAAGTTGAAGAAGTCTCCCAGAAAGTAGAGCAAGAAAACATAGTATAGAAAAGAGAATTAAAGGACAAATCCAGATGGTCCAACATCCAATTAATAAAAATCATAGAAAAATGGCAGAAAGAAAATGGAGAGAAAGAGATTATTAAAGAACTAGAAATAAAGTGTCCCATAACTGAAGGATATGGGTTTTCAGTTTAAAAGGCTTATCAAGTGCCCAGAAACTTTTATAAAAAATAGACCTACATCAAGGCATATCATAACTAATTTTCAGAACCCTAAGGACAGAGATGATCCTACTTGCTTCCAGAGAGAATAAACTGTTCATATTCAAAAGGCCAGAGATTAGAATGACTTCAGACCTCTCAACAACAGCCCAGTAGCTAGAAGGCAATGGGGAAATGTCTTCGAGATTCCAAAGGAAAATTATTCCTAAGCTAGAATTCTATTTAATTATCAATGAAGTGTCAGAGTAGAATGAAAATATCTTTGTACAAGCTAAGTCCCCCAAATTTACCTCTTTTATGTCCTTTCCTAGGAACCTACTAGATGATGACTTTCAACAAAATGAGGAAATAAATCAAGGAAAAGGGAAATAAGGAAACTAGGAAATAGTGGGTGCAACTAAGGAAGCCACAGAAATTCACAGGCTAAAGGGTAAGGGGAGATCATAGAATAGCAATCATGTACCAGGAGTAGAGACCCAGCAGTCCAAATTAGAGGTGGTTAGAAGAATTTAGAGAGGTTATTCAAGATGTTGAAATGGAGGGAACACTGGATGTATCAAAAGTGTTAAGAAGAGATTTAGACAACTAATGGGGAGGTCAGGTTTGAGGTGGTAATAAGAATGCAGAAAATTAAGCAAGCAAACAGTGGCCATCATTAACTCCAGATAGAATAAAAAGTTGTAAAGTAACCAAATAGTTGATGAGGGAAAATTTATGTTTTTAGAAGTATTCCAGCAATAAATGAAGAAGGAACAACAGAGTTGGAATATGATCATTTTGTGACCCTGATGATATAATGAATCTGGAAAGTGACCATCAGTGTCTGCTAACTGCATAAAAAACAAGAAAATCAGACATTATGAACCTCATGATGGAAGTACACAACCCACTTACAAATTATTCTTGCCGAAAATTAAAATTGAGCAAACTAAACCCCTAGAGAAATTTGAACACTGACGATATAAAGGAATTGTTATTTAAGCATGTAAATGATATTGAAGTGTTTATTTTTTTCATTTTTAAAATATAATTACTGACAAATCGGTTTCCATACAACATCCAGTGCTCATCTCAACAAGTGCCCTCCTCAATGCCCATCACCCACTTTTCCCTCTCCCCCACCCTCCATCCCTAAAAACAAATAATCCAGTTGAGGTGTTTTTTAAAAATGTTCTTATGTTTTAGTAGAGGGGTTCTTTTTTTTAAATTTTTTAAGTTTCTTTATTTTGAGAGAGACAGAGACAGTGTGAGTAGAGGAGGGGCAGAGAGAGGGAGAGAATCCCAAGCAGGCTGTGCATCATCAGCACAGAGCCCAATGCAGGGCTCGAACTCACAAAACCGTGAGATCATGACCTGAGCCAAAACCAAGAGTCAGACACTTAACTGACTGAGCCACCCAAGTGCCCCTAATAGAGGGCTTCTTAAACTTGATTGTACATCAGTATAAATGAGAAGCTAATTTAAAAACAGATTGCTTAGCCCCCATCCCCAGAGTTTCTGATCTGGTAGATCTTTGGTAGTGCCTGAGAATGTGCATTTCTGACTAGTTCCCATGTGATGCTGAAGCTGCTGATATGGGGACCACAAATTGAGAACTGCTGTTTTAGACATACATTCTGAAGTGTTTACAGATGCAACTATATGATGTTTGAAATGTGTTTCAAAATTATCTGGGAGGGAAAGAAAGGAGTAGGTAGAGGGTAATATATTAAAAAGATTAACCATGAATTGGTCATTGTGAAAAATGGAAGATTAAAACATGGAGGTTTATTATACTTTTCTCTCTGCTTTTGCATATGTTGGAAATTTTCTATTATAAAAAATGTTTTAAAGGAAAGAAGGTGGAAAGGTAAAAAGACAACAAAATGAAATAAACTAAATAAAGCAAAATGTTTACAAGGATTTTCTCTCAGTACTTTCAGGTTTCTATAGAGCGACCATGTATTACTTTTGTCTTCAGAAAAACTAACAAAATTTATTCATGCTTTAAAAATGTCACCAGTCTGATATATTAATAGAATAAATAAAGGAGAGTTCAGCAAGGTTTCTGGACACATGGGCAACACACAAAAATCAACTGCATTCTTACATTCCAGCAACAAAGAGTCAGGGTAATTTCCAAAAAGGACTATCAATATTACCAACGAAAATATAAAGCTCCTTGGAAGGGATAAATCTAACAAAAGTTGTTCAAAAATTCTATGCCAAAAAATTTTAAATTATTGAAAGGCAATAAAGGTCTAAGTAAATGGAGAGAAAATTTATATATAGCAAGATAAGAACACAGTATTTTAAAGATATCTACTCCCCCATATTTATCAATAAACTCTATGCAATTCCAATCAATATTTCAACTGCACTTTTATGCTGATTTTAAAATTACTATGGAAGAACAAAGGACTAAGAAAGATTCTGAAGAAAAAAACTAAAAAAACTTGCTTTACCAGACATCAAGACTTATTAGAAAGCTATAGTATCTAGTAAACAGTAGTATTGATTCACAAATAAACAGACAAATGGAACTGAATAGAAAGTTCAGAAATAAATCTGTGTGTTTACAGAAACTTTATATATGACAGAGGTGGTATTGCAGTTTAGTGGGAAAAGGGTAAATGGTTTAATAAATGGCATGGGGCAGTTGGTTAGTGATAGAGAAAAAACTGAATCCATACCTCACATCATATACCAAAAACGATTTCAGTAGATTGTGGTATTTAAAAGTGAAAGAGCAAAAGTTTAAACTTTTAGAAGGAAATTAGAAGATAATCTTTAAAATTTTTTTCTTTATGATTGGAGGTAGAAAATGGTTTTTAAATAAGTATCAACCATAATGGAAAAGACTGATAAACTTAAAGTTTAATTACATTGAAATTAAAAATGTCTATGCATCAAAAGACACCACAAAACACTGACAAGACAGGCTGTGAGAAGGTTTTTATAGCACATATGACTAACAGGATTAGGTACCAGAATATATTAAAAGTTGCTACAAATAAATAAAAGAAAAACAGCCCAAACAAAAACGGGCCAAAGATATGAACAAGCAATTCATAGACTAGGAAAATTCATTGACCAATGAATAGAGTAAAAAAGCAATAATCTAGGAGACAAATATTAAAGCAACCACAAGATACCATTATATATCTATTATATTGACAAAAAAAGTTTGATGATGCCATGGGTTAAGTATATAAATCAATGCAACCTCTCAGTGCTGGTAGGGATTGTAAATTGCCTCAACCATTTTGGTTTAAAATTTGGCAATATCTAGTAAAATGTATGATCTTATGACCTAGCAATTCTGATCTTAGGTATACTCCCAAAAGAAACTCTCATACACAGAAATGAGTAGACGTTTACAGGGTGGTTTTTGTAGGAAAAGGAGCAAAACAGTTCTAATATTCATAGTGTAAACTGGATAAGTATATTGTGGTATAGTATGGTCATACAATGTAATACTATACAACAATGAAAGTTAACGAATTGGCGCTACATGTATCAATAGAGATCTCAAAGGCCTATGTTGATCCAAAAGTCAGTTACAGAGGAAATATACAGTATGATGTCATTTGTATATAGTTTGTCAACAATCAAAAATGTATATATACACACACATGTAAATTATACAGAAGACATAAAGTATAAAGATACAAATGGAAATAATAAATACCAAATTTAGGGTTCTCACAACCTTTAGAGTGGGAAAAGACAACGACTAATAAGGATATAGTTTTAAAATCATCCAATTAAAAATAATAGTAAGGGAATGATTATAACATCATTTTCAAAGTCTTGTCACTGATTATATACATGAAGGATTCAGGGAGTTTTAATGAAGTGACAAGGCCACCAACTGCTAGCCTGAGTAAATTGTAAAAAGCCATCACTAGCACCCTATCAAACAAAATAATGAAAGTTACTATTCAATTATTGCTAGCAATAAGAAAGATGATGATTCCTCCTTCAGACAACTTAGAGCAAAGCTGGTTGCACCTCTTCTACCAAAGGCTATTTCCATCTCTTGGCTTGTGCTATTTTTAAGCATCTATCAGGTCTTGAGCAATTTCTATGTATCTCTTTGGCAGCAGTCCCAACATCCAAATTAGCAACTAGATGTATGAATAACCAAGCAAGATAAGAAATCGCCATGCGTTTTGAAGCTCAGCCCCATTTGTCCAATAAAACCCAACCCACTAACAATAACAAAAATTTTTCTGTACCATAGCTTAGTTGTGCTGTCATTTATAGAGTTACAGAATTTTCATATCAAGATTTCACAATAGGCCTTTGCTTTTAGAAGTGAGAGAGTAAGGCAGTGTAGTAAAAATTATTTAATTGAACTACTTCAGTTCTGCTGTGACATATATTATGATAAACCACTCTGCCAAAGAAGGGAAAAAATATGTCCCATCTTGGCTTACAAAAAGTAATAGAATACTAGATAAACAATAATAGAGGAATGCAGCCACTAAAAGTTATACTTTTAAATAAGTGCTTTTAATAAAAAATACAGTAATTTCACAGTTTTCTTAAAGTCAAGACACCCTGTGTGAAGGCATAAAAAATTATAAAAGGAGATATGCGAAAATATTATATATTTCTAGATGTTGGGTTATGGGTTATAGTTTTCAAATTTTCTACCATCAGCACATACTGCTTTTCTAAATGAAAAAATATTTTTACTAAGAATTCAGTATTATAATGTATGTAAATGTTTAAAGGATACACTTTCAATTCTAATTACTAAGTTATTAATATGAATGATTGAATACTGCAATATAAAACATCATTTGCATGTCTTGCTAATTTTTGTTTCAATATGTTAAGTATTCTATTCCAATCAGAAGTGATAGTTTTTCCATTTTACAAAATCATCTCTTCAACAAATGTTTTCTTTTCTGAACTGTGCTTTCTCCACATGTCACAAATACTCCTTAGTCATTTACCTGTGCATTTATAACTAATTATAGAGGCTCTCAATCTTTGCTGCTTATTGGAATCATGCTGGGAATTCTTAAAAATTCCAATGTTCATGCCACACCCCTGACACATTAAATCAGAATTTATGTGGGTGGGAACCCAGGTGTCAGCATTTTGTAAAGCTTTATGGTGATTCCAACGTGCAGCTAGTGAACTAAAGTCTTATTACTCAAAATGGCCCATAAACCAGAAGCATCAGCATTACCTAAGAACTTATTAGAAGTACAGAATCTTAGGCCCCACCCCAAACTTACTAATTAGAATCTGCATTTTAACAAGATCCTTAGATTATTCACATAATGTTAAAAGTTGAGAAGTGCTGTTCTAGAGTCCTCAAATGAATGACTGAAGTTAATAAGTCCAAGGTCATGAGTGTGACCTTTAGTTGCAAACCTTTAGTCTGTCTACGTCGGAAGTAGGTACGCAGTCACTAGTTTAATATTTATATTTTCTGATTTTAAGATCATGTGTACAGATAGCCTTTTGTGTCCATGAGTAGATGTATGTTTGTAATGACCTCCCAAAGTTAAGGAAGCCCTCAGTAAAAGTTAGCTAGTTATTATTATTATTCCTGCCTTCAAGTGGGCAATCTCCCTGACTAGAATGTCCATTTCCCTCCTTCCTCCCCTGGCAAAGGACAACATAGCATTCAAGTACCAATTCACTGTGGAGCCTCACCCTAAGTATCCTCAGGTGAGGAGTCCCTCCTGCACGTGGCCTTCTGTGATAATTCATCTACTGTGAGACTGTGGTTCCTCTTACCCTGTGTGCTCTTACAGGAGAGGGACCACAAGTCCTTGAATTCCTAGGCCCTCCATAAATACATACATAATGAATCAATAATTGAAAGAGAGAACCATCTCCCCTCATGGAGATTTGCCAAGTGCATGGTAGAGGTTTTATTCAGGCAGAATAGAAAACCACTAGAAAGCATCTGGGTTTCAAACTGATGGGGTTATGAGATGGATTTTTTATGAAGCATTTACTATTTAAAGGAAAAATTTTAAATAATGCATTCTTTAAAGCCTTCTATAGACTCTTATTTCATATATATGGCTTCCAAGGAAAATTTCTTATTACGAGAATTGGACTTTTATCTGTTCTTGTGCATTAATTAATCTACTCATTCATTCAACAGTAAATCATTTTAAATATCTACTCTAAGGTATTATATGTTTTAAGGGCCTATATAAGGGCATAACACCATGAATGTATCACACCTTTGTAGGATTAAGTAGAAACAGCATCATATTATAATATCTTACAATAGGAGATGATGTATAATGTGCAATTAGGCAAAATAGCCTACACTTGCCATAGAGAGCACAATGATGCCTTTTTATGGGTTCTTCTGTGTCCCCACTTTAACTCTGGTGTGCTTTCAACAGCCAGGCTAACACCTGACCCTCTTCTTCAGGAGGAGGACTCCCCTCAGGCTATTGGAAATGCTTTGCAATGATTGTGGACGTGGAAGTATGAAAACACAGCTTCTACACTTCAGGTTGGGACAACTACTAAAAAGTGTAACTTACACTCCAGAGCTCCCTCATGAAAACAGGTTGAAGCTACCTTTCATGTAATTTGACCTCAAATGGCACCCTTACTTAGCTTTTTCTCTTTTCCCTTTATACTTCTCATTATTGGTGCCTTTCTTCAGCTCCTCTCCTCCATACCACATCCTGCCATAGGAGCATGTCCTTAATAAATCACTTGTATGCAAATCTTCTTCTCAGGGTCTGCTTCACAGGATCATGACCTAAGGCAGATTTTGATACTGCATTTCTATATAAATATATAAACACAAAGAATTTTACACACTAAGCACCCTTTAACCTATATTTTGTTTTGCCTTTATCAACTATAGTCATTTATATTTTTTATACACCTGTATTTCCTGCTGGGTTAAGGGGACCTTAAGAAGGGGAAATGTATTATTCCCTTTGTGTTCCCTGTTCCCTTCCCTCCCCATCACCACATCTCATAGACAACTCATATATAATATAAACTAATTAACGTTTGTATTTTTTCAAACCACATAGGATACACATACATTTTATAAACATGTACATTAATTAAGAATAGTCAAAAAACTTAAACCATATGTTATTAACGGTTTTTTTTTTCTAGGCAGGGAGAACATATATTTAAACACCTTATAACTTAAAAATAACCAAGTGAATTTTTTTAAATGAATTCATCATCAAAAGGATTTTAAAGAAATGGTGAAAATAATTACATCACTACAGAATCTCTCTCTTGGACCATTTTATGATTAATGACTACTAAAATTATTCAAATATAATCTGACACAGATTTTTCAAAAAGTCATCATTAGAAATAAAAGAAGCGATAAAAGGTTTCATCAAGTCTCTTTTGCCATCCAAACCAGTCCTACCCAATTCCTTTTCTGTTTCCCTAATATCCTTCAGCTAAGCCCCATTTGGACACTTACATGCAAAATTCTCACAGCAGGCAAATGAGCTTCGCAACCTGGTTGGCCTGCAAAATGCCCCTTCTCATCACTTCCCAGCAATGACAGTCCCCAGAATAAGGGTAGCAGGCCTTCCTAAGTCTGTTTGCTTTAACTCAGTTACCTGCAATGCCTTAGAATGTTTTTCTGATCAGGCACTTGTACACTGGGTTTTAGAAGGCATCTTACTAGAGATAAAATTGATCTCCACCTTCAACCAATTTCCATGCAAATTAGGCTTGGCTAACCATGTAGCCTGAAAAAAAAAGCAGTTGCAGAAATTCCAAAGACCTAAAGTATGTTTCATCACCTGTCACAGGTGGTAAAGAAAAGTCATTTTTCCATAAGCTTCCCCATGCCTGAGTTGCTGCCTCATGCCAGCTCTTTACAAAAGTCAATTGTTTCAATGTGGCTGTTGCTGTTTTACTTCTTAGGTAAATCTATTTCATTTATTGTTATGGTTGGCCCTTATTGTCAAAAATCCATCCAGTGTTGGTGGAGAACATATCTCCTAGCATTAAAGCATGTGAATAGAGGTGTGACATTCTAAACAAATGCCAAAAATGACAGTGCCTCTGTGCCAGAGAAAAGTGTTTCTTGGTTTCTTTCAAGAATCACCCAAATCAGAACTGGTTGGGAGGGCTTGTTCAAAATGCAAATTCCTAGGACCCACTGAATGAACCCACATTTCTGGAGATAGAACCTTCCTTTTTATGGAGCTCTATCGGACCATCACCGATTGGCCCAGGAATGAGTCCATGACTTAAACAGAGCCATTCAAAGCTACCCCTTAGAATTTTATATTTGGTGCCCCGGGAATGGAAGGTCCATAAGGAGCAGGAATTTTGTTTTGTTCTCTGATGTATCTTTAGCACTTCAAATAGTGTTGATCACACAGTAGGAGCTTATTAAATTGGATACAGTAAATATCAGTTTCCCTTTGATGGTGAACATTGTGAATGGTGAAGCTACCATATTCCCCTACATTTGAAAGAAGGTTAGGATAAAGACAGAATGAGACTGTCCTAGAAATACTCAAGTCAATAATTCTAGTTGCCCCTGAGGCCTAGCTATCTCCCTGTTCTTCTCTTGGTTTTGTGAACCAATAAGTTGCTTGAATTTATTGTCCAAATTTGCTTGATTTGGGTTTTTGTCACCGACACCAAAAGTATTCTAATAAACACAGCCAGGATATCAGAGTCTCTTATTTGTAAATTATTATATTGTACCACACTTTGGCAGAAACCAACTTCTGAAATTTTTAAAAATCTGAGATACAAAGAGGCTATTAAGAATACTTGTCTAGTGGCGTAGGAGGACGCTGGGCTCACCGCGCGTCCTGCTGATCACTTAGATTCCACCTACACCTGCCTAAATAACCCAGAAAACCACCAGAGGATTGGCAGAACGGAGTCTCCGGAGCCAAGCGCAGACGAGAGGCCCACGGAAGAGGGTAGGAAGGGAGGCGAGGTGGTGCGCGCTCCATGGACTGGCGGGAGGGAGCGGGGGCAGAGGGGCGGCCCCGCCGGCCAAGCAGAGCCCCCGAGTCTGGCTTGCAAAAGCGGAGGGGCCAGACGGAGTGTGTTCTGACAGCAAGCGGGACTTAACATCTGGGAGGTTATAAGCTAACAGCTCTGTTCAGAGAACGGGAGGGCGGGAGGGCTGGAGGACAACTGGAGGGAGAGTTGTTGAGCCCCGGACGACAGAGCTCAGCTTGGCAGGGAACAAAGGCGCTCGCCAGCACAATCTCCCTCTCCCATCCCCCAGCCAAAATCCCAAAGGGAACCAGTTCCTGCCAGGGAACTTGCTTGCACCACGCAAACACCCAAAGCTGTGCTTCTGCAGATCCATCCCTCCGGTGGCGGGTCTGACTCACTCCCGGTGCCACAGGGCCCCTCCCAAAGCGGATCACCAAAGGAAAAGCGAGCTGAGCCTGCCCCTCCCGCCCCTGTGCACCTTGCCTATCCACCCCAGCTAATATGCCAGATCCCCAGCACCACAAGCCTGGCAGTGTGCAAGTAGTCCAGATGGGCCATGCCACCCCACAGTGAATCCTGCCCCTAGGAGAGGGGAAGAGAAAGTACACACCAGTCTGACTATGACCCCAGCGGTGGGCTGGGGGCAAACATCAGGTCTGACTGCGGCCCCATCCACCAACGCAAGTTATTCAAGACAGCACAGGGGAAGTGCCCCGCAGTCCTGCACCACTCCAGGGACTATCCAAAATGATGAAACGGAAGAATTCCCCTCAGAAGAATCTCCAGGAAATAACAACAGCTAACGAACTGATCAAAAATGATTTAAACAATATAACAGAAAGTGAATTTAGAATAATAGTCATAAAATTAATCGCTGGGCTTGAAAACAGTATAAAGGACAGCAGAGAATCTCTTGCTACAGAGATCAAGGGACTAAGGAACAGACAGGAGGAGCTAAAAAATGCTATCAATGAACTGCAAAATAAAATGGAGACAACTACGGCTTGGATTGAAGAGGCAGAGGAGAGAATAGGTGAACTAGAAGATAAAATTATGGAAAAAGAAGAAGCTGAGAAAAAGAGAGATAAAAAAAATCCAGGAGTATGAGGGGAAAATTAGAGAACTAAGTGATGCACTAAAGAGAAATAATATATGCATAATTGGTATTCCAGAGAAAGAGAGAGGGAAAGGTGCTGAAGGTGTACTTGAAGAAATCATAGCTGAGAACTTCCCGGATCTGGGGAAGGAAAAAGGCATTGAAATCCAGGAGGCACAGAGAACTCCCTTCAGACGTAACTTGAATCGATCTTCTGCACGACATATCATAGTGAAACTGGCAAAATACAAGGATAAAGAGAAAATTCTGAAAGCAGCTAGAAATAAACGTGCTCTAACATATAAAGGGAGACCAATAAGACTCGTGACTGATCTCTCTACTGAAACTTGGCAGGCCAGAAAGGAATGGCAGGAGATCTTCAATGTGATGAATAGAAAAAATATGCAGTCGAGAATCCTTTATCCAGCAAGTTTGTCATTTAGAATAGAAGGAGAGATAAAGGTCTTCTCAAACAAACAAAAACTGAAGGAATTCGTCACCACTAAACCAGCCCTACAAGATCCTAAGGGGGACCCTGTGAGACAAAGTACCAGAGACATCGCTACAAGCATGAAACCTATGGACATCACAATGACTCTAAACCCATATCTTTCTACAATAACACTGAATGTAAATGGACTAAATGTGCCAACCAACAGACATAGGGTATCAGAATGGATAAAAAAACAAGACCCATCTATTTGCTGTCTACAAGAGACTCATTTTAGACCTGAGGACACCTTCAGATTGAGAGTGAGGGGATGGAGAACTATTTATCATGCTACTGGAAGTCAAAAGAAAGCTGGAGTAGCCATACTTATATCAGACAAACTAGACTTTAAATTAAAGGCTGTAACAAGAGATGAAGAAGGGCATCATATAATAATCACAGGGTCTATCCATCAGGAAGAGCTAACACATATAAATGTCTATGCACCGAATACAGGAGCCGCCAAATATATAAAACAATTACTCACAAACATAAGCAACCTTATTGATAAGAATGTGGTAAGTGCAGGGGACTTTAACACTCCACTTACAGCAATGGACAGATCATCTAGACACACGGTCAATAAAGAAACAAGGGCCCTGAATGATACATTGGATCAGATGGACTTGACAGATATATTTAGAACTCTGCATCCCAAAGCAAAAGAATATACTTTTTTCTCGAGTGCACATGGAACATTCTCCAAGATAGATCACATACTGGGTCACAAAACAGCCCTTCCTAAGTATACAAGAATTGAAATCATACCATGCATACTTTCAGACCACAATGCTATGAAGCTTGAAATCAACCACAAGAAAAAGTCTGGAAAACCTCCAAAAGCATGGAGGTTAAAGAACACCCTACTAAAGAATGAATGGGTCAACCACGCAATTAGAGAAGAAATTAAAAAATATATGGAAACAAAGGAAAATGAAAATACAACAATCCAAACGCTTTGGGATGCAGCGAAGGCATTCCTGAGAGGAAAATACATTGCAATCCAGGCCTATCTCAACAAACAAGAAAAATCCCAAATACAAAATGTAACAGCACACCTAAAGGAAATAGAAGCAGAACAGCAAAGACAGCCTAAACCCAGCAGAAGAAGAGAAATAATAAAGATCAGAGCAGAAATAAACAATATAGAATCTAAAAAAAACTGTAGAGCAGATCAACAAAACCAAGAGTTGGTTTTTTGAAAAAATAAACAAAATTGATAAACCTCTAGCCAGGCTTCTCAAAAAGAAAAGGGAGATGACCCAAATAGATAAAATCATGAATGAAAATGGAATTATTACAACCAATCCCTCAGAGATACAAACAATTATCAGGGAATACTATGAAAAATTATGCCAACAAACTGGACAACCTGGAAGAAATGGACAAATTCCTAAACACCCACACACTTCCAAAACTCAATCAGGAGGAAATAGAAAGCTTCAACAGACCCATAACCAGCGAAGAAATGGAATCAGTCATCAAAAATCTCCCAACAAGTAAGAGTCCAGGACCAGATGGGTTCCCATGGGTTCCCATGGAAGTTCTACCAGACGTTTAAAGCAGAGATAATACCTATCCGTCTCAAGCTATTCCAAAAAATACAAAGGGAAGGAAAACTTCCAGCCTCATTCTATGAAGCCAGTATTACTTTGATTCCTAAACCAGACAGAGACTCAGTAAAAAAAGAGAACTACAGGCCAATATCCCTGATCAATATGGATGCAAAAATTCTCAATAAGATACTAGCAAATCGAATTCAACAGCATACAAAAAGAATTATTCACCATGATCAAGCAGGATTCATTCCTGGGATGCAGGGCTGGTTCAACATTCGCAAATCAATCAACGTGATACATCACATGAATAAAAGAAAAGATAAGAACCATATGATCCTGTCAATCGATGCAGAAAAGGCCTTTGACAAAATTCAGCAACTTTCTTAATAAAAACCCTCGAGAAAGTCGTGATAGAAGGAACATACTTAAACATCATCAAAGCCATTCATGTAAAGCCCACAGCTAACATCATCCTCAATGGGGAAAAACTGAGAGCTTTTTCCCTGAGATCAGGAACATGACAGGGATGTCCACTCTCACTGCTGTTGTTTAATATAGTGTTGGAAGTGCTAGCATCAGCAATCAGACAACAAAAGGAAATCAAAGGCATCAAAATTGGCAAAGATGAAGTTAAGCTTTCACTTTTTGCAGATGACATGATATTATACATGGAAAATCCGATAGAGTCCACCAGAAGTCTGCCAGAACTGATACATGAATTTAGCAAAGTTGCAGGATACAAAATCAATGTACAGAAATCAGTTGCATTCTTATACACTAATAATGAAGCAACAGAAAGACACATAAAGAAACTGATCCCATTCACAACTGCACCAAGAAGCATAAAATACCTAGGAATAAATCTAACCAAAGATGTACAAGATCTGTATGCTGAAGACTATAGAAAGCGTATGAAGGAAATTGAAGAATATATAAAGAAATGGAAAAACATTCCGTGCTCACGGATTGGAAGAATAAATATTGTCAAAATGTCAATACTACCCAAAGCTATCTACACATTCAATGCAATCCCAATCAAAATTGCACCAGCATTCTTCTCGAAACTAGAATAAGCAATCCTAAAATTCCTATGGAACCACAAAAGGCCCCGAATAGCCAAAGTAATTTTGAAAAAGAAAACCAAAGCAGGAGGCATCACAATCCCAGACTTTAGCCTCTACTACAAAGCTGTAATCATCAAGACAGCATGGTATTGGCACAAAAACAGACACATAGACCAATGGAATAGAATAGAAACCCCAGAACTAGACCCACAAATGTATGGCCAACTCATCTTTGACAAAGCAGGAAAGAACATCCAATAGAAAAAAGTCTCTTTAACAAATGGTGCTGGGAGAACTGGACAGCAACATGCAGAAGATTGAAACTAGACCACTTTCTCACACCATTCACAAAAACAAACTCAAAATGGATAAAGGACCTGAATGTGAGACAGGAAACCATCAAAACCCTAGAGGAGAAAGCAGGAAAAGACCTCTCTGACCTCAGCCGTAGCAATTTCTTACTTGACACATCCCCAAAGGCAAGGGAATTAAAAGCAAAAATGAACTACTGGGACCTTATGAAGATAAAAACCTTCTGCACAGCAAAGGAAACAACCAACAAAACTAAAAGGCAACCAACAGAATGGGAAAAGATATTTGCAAATGACATATCGGACAAAGGGTTAGTATCCAAAATCTATAAAGAGCTCACCAAACTCCACACCCGAAAAACAAATAACCCAGTGAAGAAATGGGCAGAAAACATGAATAGACACCTCTCTAAAGAAGACATCCAGATGGCCAACAGGCACATGAAAAGATGCTCAACGTCGCTCCTCATCAGGGAAACACAAATCAAAACCACACTTAGATATCACCTCACGCCAGTCAGAGTGGCCAAAATGAACAAATCAGGAGACTATAGATGCTGGCGAGGATGTGGAGAAACAGGAATCCTCTTGCACTTTTGGTGGGAATGCAAACTGGTGCAGCCACTCTGGAAAACAGTGTGGAGGTTCCTCAAAAAATTAAAAATAGACCTACCCTATGACCCAGCAATAGCACTGCTAGGAATTTACCCAAGAGATACAGGAGTACTGATGCATGGGGCACTTGTACCCCAATGTTTGAAGCAGCACTCTCAACAATAGCCAAATTGTGGAAAGAGCCTAAATGTCTATCAACTGATGATTGGATAAAGAAATTGTGGTTTATATACACAATGGTGTACTACGTGGCAATGAGAAAGAATGAAATATGGCCCTTTGTAGCAACGTGGATGGAAATGGAGAGTGTGATGCTAAGTGAAATAAGCCATACAGAGAAAGACAGATACCATATGGTTTCACTCTTATGTGGATCCTGAGAAACTTAACAGAAACCCATGGGGGAGGGGAAGGAAAAAAAAAAAAGAGGTTAGAGTGGGAGAGAGCCAAAGCATAAGAGACTCTTAAAAACTGAGAACAAACTGAGGGTTGATGGGGGGTGGAGGGAGGGGGGGTGGGTGATGGGTATTGAGGAGGGCACCTTTTGGGATGAGCACTGGGTGTTGTATGGAAACCAATTTGACAATAAACTTCATATATTGGGAAAAAAAAAGAATACTTGTCTAAGTTACGTGCTAGTGTGTCGCAAAACCAGAACTAAATTTATATTGATCCTTCCTTCCTGGTGAAAAAGAATATAGAGATAAAACTTGGAAGAGATTGAGAGCTTTGAACTATTTTTACCTCTCCTGCTTTCCAATTAGCTTAACATTACAGCATAACTGGCTCAGTGATCAGGGAAATTTTCAGCCACCAGGTACTTTCAGAAATCTCATTCTACTAAAGATAGAATATCTGATCATTCTTGTCTACTCCTGGTGGAGGAGTAGACAACTGTTTCCAACTGTCAATGGAAAGTGAGGGTAACAAGGGGACTGCTCCTTTTGATTTAATTCTAAAGAACTAGAAATTGATGGTGATGTAGAAGTGTTAGAGATCCGAAGAATATTGTTATCTTGTTGTCTTAGAAACTGCCTGACTTAGACCTTGGATATATCTGGATACAAATTTGGGAAGAAAGGATTTCAAAATTCTCACAGAAAAAAAGAGAAATAAACTCTCCTATAGTTGTGCTATAGGCATGGAGGTGAAAGATTAAAAAGAGTTTGGGATGTTTTGTTTGGCCAGCATCCTTTACCTTGTGCTTAGAATTAAACACCTTATTTTCCACTGGAGAATCACTTCTCTTCCACTCCCAGAACATGTAATTTGGTCCCACATATGAGCATATGACTAGTGTGACCAATCAGATTTGTTCTGGAATGGGCATGTGACCCATATCAAGCCAAAGAGAGTTAAAATTTTATTTGAAATTTATTAAGTTTGCTAACCTGTAGAACTGAAGCCTGTCGCCACTGTCAACTGGAAGCTATTTTGTCAGCACAAGGAAAGAGCCTGCCTAAGAATGAATCCAATCAAGGGGGTATATAGTGCAGGGAAGTATGTGAGAAGAAAGAGGGAGACAGAGAAAGAGAGAGAAACACACACACACACACACACACACACACACACACACACACACACACACAGAAATTAACATCACTATTTTAACATTTGGTTCTAGCCATGGCAGGATATTTTGGTTAAAAGCCTGTAAGTTCCCTTTCATTGAAATTCAAGTAGAGAGGTTAAATTGGGTCCTGTCTAATACAGAATAAGTATCTAAAGAAACCAATGCAGTTACATAGGGAATTTTCTGAGCAACAATTTTTTTTTTAAATATTAAAACAAGATAAAGGAACTAACCAAATACAAATAAGTAGGAGTATCATGAAGCCTTAAGAATGGCATTAGCAGGGCACCTGGGTGACTCAGTTGGTTAAGTGTCCAACTCTTGAATTTGGTTCAGGTCATGATCTCATGGTTTGTGGGTTTGAGCCCCATGTCAGGCTCTGTGCTGACTGCAAGGAGTCTGCTCGGGATTCTCTCTACCTCTTCCCTGCTCACGGGCACGCTATCTCAAAATAAATAAATAAACTTTAAAAAATAATGGCATTAGGAAGACACAGACAATTTAGGCTCAGTAAGTAAACACACAAAAAGAAGACATGATTCTTTTTTAAAAATTATTTTCTCATGGGGCGCCTGGGTGGCGCAGTCGGTTAAGCGTCCGACTTCAGCCAGGTCACGATCTCGCGGTCCGTGAGTTTGAGCCCCGCGTCGGGCTCTGGGCTGATGGCTCAGAGCCTGGAGCCTGTTTCCGATTCTGTGTCTCCCTCTCTCTCTGCCCCTCCCCCGTTCATGCTCTGTCTCTCTCTGTCCCAAAAATAAATAAACGTTGAAAAAAAAAAATTATTTTCTCAGTAAGAAGATATAGGAGATTACAGGTGTATTCATTGGGTGATAACAGATGATAGAAGGAAAGCCCAAACTATTTCACTTCTATTATTTTCCATCGAGGAAAATTATTTTCAAATTGAAAAGGTTAGGACAACAAAGATCAGGAGAAAATACACACTCTAAACACTTATAGATTCAAGGTTATGCCCGTCTGAAAACAACTTTGACTGATTTGAGCAGAGAAGCGATTTATTAACAGGAGGTTGGGTAGCTCCTAGAAACTCTGGGAGGGGTAGAAAGCCGGACACAGAGACTAAGGGCCAGAGACATTGACCTAAATGACCCCAAAGAATAGCCTGTTGAAGATTCAGCTGTCCCCATCACTGTGCAGTGGATACTAAAGCTTCTGCCACAACTACAATGGTAGTGGACATTACATGCTACGACTAGAACCCTGTCTCTCCTGTCCTGGGAACTCTGTCTTGATACAACTATACTTTCCACCTCAGATGTATCTCATAGCCACAGATTTTTGAGCATCCTTGGCTTCAATTCAAAGACTGAATGCACTGACAAATGTATCCGATTAGCAAAATGTAGTTTTATACTCACATTCTCAGTGCAAAGAATGCTGGAGAAAATCTGAATCAATATGGCATTTTTAATTCTACAGGAGGAGGTAGGTTCTGCCTCTCACTCAAACTCATGAAGTGTGGATTTCTCAAACAGAGGATGAAATTCAACTTATGTGCAGCCAAAACAACTGGCAATACCCTCCACAGACCACAGTTTGTTTGCTTTGAGGGGTTGATTCTTAAGGATTATTGACAATGGGAATTCCCAGGAGAACCAGAAGCATTTGGAAACCATTTTTTATGAATAATAATTGAGGGAATTGGCAAACTTTAGTCTGAAGAATGATCCATTTCCTATAGTACTGTGAATACTAAGATGACAGCATCACTTTTTCCAGGAATGTTGTCTAGTCCAAACCTCATGTGCCCCACCCACCCAACTCTTCCATATTGGTCTGTTGCTAGAATTTTCCTAGGAGATAAAACTGGGATAATTGGAGCTTGCTCATTACAGATAAGGATATTTTAACAGGTGTAAATGTCCTCTCATGGCCTAACTCTAGATTCACAATAAGCTGCATTTCCAGGGAAATACTTGTAAAAAGGCCAGAGGATCATAGCTCCTAGCAGAGACTAATATATTGTAATGTATGGGCATATAGACCATATAACCATATAGGCTATATGGAGCCTACAATAGCATCCTTTATCCCTTTACTCCTTAGTAATAAAACCCTAGTTTTATATACAGTGGCAATACACCCGACTAAAAGACTATGTTCCAGTCATCCTTAAGTTAGAGAGGGCAATATAACTGAGTTCTGGACAATTAGAAGGAAGGAAAAATATCCTGTAGGATTTCAAAAAGAGCACCTTCAAAGGGCTAACTCAGCTTAGAAGAACAACATTTTGCACTCCCTCAATTCATTCTCTTGCTGCAAGCTTGGAATTTAGACTTTGTGGCTGGAACTACAGTAGCCATCCTCAGCCATAAAGCGTCTCAGAAAATGAAAGCCATGTACTAAATACAGAGCAGAAAGACAAAAGCACACCAGGCCCTTGGTGTCATTGTAATGTTATCTTATTACTCCTGCCTCTCTGCCTTGGGCTTTTTTTTATTGTGGTTAAAAAACATGTAACAGGAAATCTATTCTCTTAAACTTTTAAAGTACAGCACAATACTGTTAACTATAAGCACAATGTTGTAGAACAGATCTCTAGAAATCTTCCATCTTGCATGACTGAAATTATACCCTTTGAACAACATCTCCCCATCTCCCTCCCTCCCAACTTGAGCCCCTGGCAATCACCGTCTACTTTCAATGAGTTCCACTACTTTAGATACCTCACATAGGTAGAATCACATAGTACTTGTGCTTCTGTGACTAGCTTATTTCACTTAGCACAATTACCTCATGGTTCATTCATACTGTAGCATATGGCAGGATTTACTTACTTTTAATGGTTGAATACTCCACTGTATTTATATATGATATTTTCTTTATCCATTCATCCCTGGAAGCACATTTAGGTTGTTTTCACCTCCTAACTATTGTGAATAATGTTGCAATGAATGTGGAAGTACAAATATCTCATTGAGATCCTAATTTCAATTCTTTTGGATAAATACCCAGAAGTTGACTTCCTGGATCATATGGTAGTTCTATTTTTAATTTTTTGAGAAATGCCATATTGTTCTTCATACAGTGGCACCATTTTACATTCCTACCAGGAGTGTGCAAGGGTTCCAATTTCTCCTGTTCCTAACAGGTGTGAAGTGGTATCTCGTGATTTTGATTTACATTTCCCTAATTATTAGTGATGTTGGGCATCTTTTTATATACCTGTTGGCCAGTCTTCTTTGGAGAAAGGTCTGTTCAAGTCCTTTGCTCATTTTTAAATTTGCTATTGAGTTGTAAGTGTTCTTTATGTATTTTGGATATTAACCCATTATCTGATATATGGTTGGCAAATATTCTCTCCCAATCTATAAGTCACCTTTTCATTCCGTTTTTTGTTTCCTTCACAGGTTTCCTGTGCAAAAACTTTTTTTTTTAAATTTTAGTCAACATACAGTGCAATGTTGGTTTCAGGAGTAGAATTCAGTGATTCATCACTTACATACAACATCCAGTGCTCATCACAATAAGCGCTCTCCTTAATACCCATCACCCATCTAGCCCATCTCCCACCCACCTCCTTCTATCAACCTTAAGTTTGCTGTCTATCATTAAGAGTCTCTTGTGGTTTATTTCCCTCTCTCCTCTTCCACCCCTTCCCATGTATTCATCTGTTTTGTTTCTTAAATTCCACATATGAGTGAAATCATACAGTATTTGTCTGTCTGATTGACTTATTTCATTTAGAATATATTCTAGCTTCACCCACATTGTTGCAAATGGCAAGATTTCATTCTTTTTGGTGGCTGAGTAATATTCCATCATATATATATATGTATATCACATCTTTATCCATTCAGCAGTCAGTGGATATTTGGACTCTCTCCATAGTTTGGCTATTGTTGACAGTATATGCAGAAACTTTTTTTTAAATATTTATTTTGAGGGGGGAGGGGCAGAGAGCGAGGGAAAGAAAGAATCCCAAGCAGGCTCCCTGCTGTCAGCACAGAGCCTGACGCAGGGCTTGATACCACAGTTGTGAGATCATGACCTGAGCCGAAATCAAGAGTCACTTAACCAACTGAGCCCCCACAGGCTGTGTGTGCAGACCCTCTGTACAGAAACTTTTTAGTTTGATGTAGACCCAAAGCTTTTGTTGCCTGTGCTTTTGGTGTCATATTCAAGAAGTCATGGCCAAGACCAATGTCAGAAAGCTTTTCTCCTAGGTTTGCTTCTAGGAGCTTTTATAGTTTCAGGACTTAAAGCCCTTAATCTATTTTGAGTTGGTTTTTGTGTGTTTTGCAAGACAAGGGTCAAATTTCATTCTTTTACATGTGGATATTCAGTTTTCCCAAGACCATTTATTGAAGAGACTATCATTTCCCCATTGAGTATTCTTGGCACACCTGTCAAAGACCATTTGACTATATATGCATGGGCTTATTTCTGAACTCTGTATTCTGATCCATTGCTCTATATCTGTCCTTATATCAGACCATATTGATTTTTGATTACTCTAGTGTTGTGATATGTGTTGAAATCACTAAGTGTGAGGCCTTTAGCTTTGTCTTTCTTTCTCAAGATTGTTTTGGCTATTCAAGGCCCTTTGTGGTTCCATATGAATTTCAGGATTATTTTTTCTATTTCTGTAAAAAAAATGCCATTGGTGTTTGATGGGATTTCATTAAATCTGTAGATCACTTTGGGTACTATGGATATTTTAACAATGATTATCTTATGATCCATGAACATAGGGTGTCTTTTCATTTATTTGCATATTCTCTAATTTCTTTCAGTATTTGTAGTTTTCAGTGCAAAAATCTTTTGCCTCCTTAGGTAAGTTTCTTCCTAAGTATTTTATCCTTTTGATGCTATTGTAAATAAGGATGTTTTCTTAATTTCCCTTTTGGATTATTCATTGTTAGTGTAGAGAAATCCAACTAATTTTTGTATGTTGATTCTTTATTCTGCAACTTTACTGAATTCACTTACTAGTTCTAAAGCTTTTTTGTGGAAACTTCAGGGTTTCTACATATAAAATGTTATTTGTGAACAGAGATAATTTTACCTTTTCTCTCATTTGGATTCCTTTTATTTCTTTTTCTTGCCTAATGTTTTGGCTAAGACTTCCAGTACAATGTTGAACAGAAGTGGCAACAATGGGCATTCTTGCCTTATTCTTGATCTTAAAGGAAAACATTTCAATTGCTTACCATTGAGTATAATGTTTGCTGTGGGCTTTTCATAAATAGCCTTTAATATGTTGAGGTGAATTTCTTCTACACTTAGTTTGTTGACAGTCCTTCCTATCATGAAAGGGTGTTGCTTTCTGTAAAATGTTTTCTTCATATATTGATATAATCATGAAATTTTGATCCTTCTGTTAATAAGGTGTATCACATTTATTGATTTGGGTATATTGAACCATCCTTGCACCCCAGGGATAAATCCCACTTGATCATGGTGTACAATCCTTTTAATGTGATGTTGAATTCAATTTGCCAGTATTTTGTTGAGAATTTTATATCTATGTTCATTGGCCTATATTTTTCTTCTCTGGTAGTGTCTTTCTGGCTTTGTTTCCAGGGGTAATGCTGGCCTCATAAAATGAATTTGGAAATATTTTCTCCTCTTCATGTTTTTTGAGGAGTTTGAGAAAGATTGGCATCATTTGTTCTTTAAATGGCAGAATTTACCTATGAAGCCATCTGGTCCTGGGATTTTCTTCATTTGTGGATCCATTCAGATTTTCTATTTCTTCATGATTCCATTTGGGTAGGCTATATGTTTCTAGAAATTTATCCATTTCTTCCACGTTATCCAATTTCTTGGCATACACTTGTTCTTAGAAGTTTCATGACCCATTTTATTTCTGTGGCATCAGTTGTAATGTTTTCTCTTTCATTTCTGATTTTATTTGAGTCCTCTCTCTTAGTCTAAAGGTTTGTCAATTTTGTTGTTCTTTTCAAAAACCCAACTCTTTTATTCTTTTTTTTCTATTCTCTATCTTTTTTTTTTTTGAGAGACAGAGCAGGGGAGGGGCAGAGAGAGAGGGGGACAGAATGTCCGAAGCAGCAGGCTCTGCACTGTCAACACAGAGCCTGATGCAAGGTTTGAACTCACAAACCATGAAATCATGACCTGAGCTGAAGTCAGACGCTTAACCAACTGAACTACCCAGGTGCCCCTGCTCTAATCTTTATGATTTCCTTCCTTCTGATATGTCTGGGCTTAGTTCATTCTTTTTCTAGTTCCTTGAGGTGTAAAGTTAGAGTTTTTATTTGAGATTCATCTTTTTTAAGGTGGGCAGTTTTTGCTTCCCTATTTGTACTGCTTTTATTGTATCCCATAGTTTTAGTGTTTTATGCTTTTTCTTTGATTTGTATCAAAATATTTTCTAATTTACATTTTGTTTTCTTTGACCTATTGTTTGTTCAAGAATGTGTTATTTAATTTCCACATATTTGTCAATTTTCCAGTTTTTCTTATGCTACTGATTTCTAGTTTTATTCCATTGTGGTTGGAAAAGATACTTGGAGTCATTTCAATTTTCTTAAATTTGTTAAAACTTGTTTTGTGACCTAGCATGTGATCTATCCTGGAGATTGTTCCATTTGTACTTGGGAAGAATGTTTATCCTGTTACTGTTGAGTGGAATGTTCTATGTATGTCTGTTAGGGCCATTTAGCCTATAATGTTGTCAAGTTCTGCATTTCTCATTTATCTTCTGCCTGGATGTTCTATACATTATTGAAAATGAGATATTGAAATCTACTCTTACTACTGTGTTGCTGTCAATTTCTCCCTTCAGTTCTGTCAATGTTTGCTTCATATATTTATATCCTTTCTTCTTGGATGCATATATAATTCTTATATCTTCCTGAAATTGGCCACTTCATGGTTATATATTGTTTTTTGTCTCTTGCAACACTATTTTACTTGAAGTCTATGTTATCTGGTATAAGTATGGACACCCCTGCTGTCTTTTGGTTACCAGTTGCATGAAATATCCTTTTTCATCTTTTTACTTTCAGCTTATATGTGTCCTTAAATCTAAAACGAGTCTTGTAGACAGCATGCAATTGAATTTTTAAAAATCCATTCAGTCACTCTGTTTTCTTGAAGATTTTAATCCAATTACACTTAAAGTAATTATTGATAGGCAATAACTTGTTGCCATTTAAAAAAATTAGAATCTCACTTGTTGTTTTGTCCCTCTTCTCCTCTTTTGCTATCTTCGTTTGTATTTCTTTGACTTTTTTCCGTAGTAGCATCATTTCTCATATTCTTTTGTGTGCTTCTTAAAGGTATTTTCTTTGTGGTTACCATAAGGCTTACCAAGAACACCGTATAGTTAAAACAATCTACTATAAGATGACAGCAACTCAACTGCAATCAAATACAACAACGTTATACTTTTACTTCTTCCCCACCATACACTTGGTTATTGATGTAACAAATTACATTTTATATTGCATATCCATTAGTATATTTTATAGTTTTTATACTTCATATTTTAACTTCCATACCAGAGTTAAAAGTGATTCACACATTGCCATTTCAGTATTACAGTATTCTTTACTTGTCTGTATATTTAACAGTGAGCTTATATTTTCCTATGCTTTTGTGTCGCTGTTTTGCATCTTTTCAACTTGAAGGTCTCCCTTTAACATTTCTCATAAGGCAGTTCTAGTGGTGATGAACTCCCTCAGCTTCTGTTTATCTGGGAAATTCATTTAATTTTAAATGGTGGTGTGGCAAAAAAAAAAAAAAAAAAAAAAAAAAAAGGGAACATTTTGCCAGATAGAGTATTCTTGTTTGGCAGCTTTTTCTTTCAGCACTTTGAATATATCATTGCACTCCTGGACTGCAAGGTTTCTGCTGAGAAATCCACTGATATTCTTATAGGGTTCCCTTGCATGTGATGAGCCACTTTTTTTCTTGCTGCTTTCAAAACTTTGTCTTTGACTTTTGATAATCTCATTATAATGTATCTCAGTTTGAAATCCTTTAGTTTCCTCTTATTTTGTATCTGTTGGGCTTCCTGAATTTGGAAGTTCATTTTCTTACCCATTATTTGTGAAGTTTTCAGTCATTATATCTTGAAATAAGCTTTCTGCCCTTCTCTCTGTCTCTCTCTCTCTCTCTCTCTCTCTCTTTCTCCTCCTAGGACTAGTAAAACACAGATTGGTCCTTTTTTTGATGTCCCGTAATTTCTTTAGGGTTTCTTCACCTTTTTTTTTCTCATTTGACTGGATAATTTCAAATAATCTTTTCTTCAAATTTGCAAGTTCTTTCTTATGCTTGTTCATGTCTGGTGTTGAATCTAAGGAACTTTTCAATTATTGCATTCTTCAGATTCAAAATTTTGTTTGCTTTTTTAATATTTTCTCTTTGTTGAACTTCTCATTTTGTTCATTCATGATTTTCCTGAGATCTTTGACCATCCTTATGACAGCTGTTTTGAATTCTTTGGTACGTAATTCATATACCTTTGTTTCTTTAGGGTCAGTTCCTGGAGATACGTTTTGTTCCTTTGGGCTGTTTTCCCTTGTTTCTTTATGTTCCTTACAACTTTGTGTTGGTATTTGCACATTTGAAAAATAGTCAACTCTCCCATTCCTTACAGACTGACTTCATAACAGAGAAATACCTTCACCAATCAGCTGAGCTAGAGATTCTGGGGGCCTCTAACCCTTTTTTTTTTGTGATGGTGTTTTCTTGGATTTGTGCATGTAGATTCTTAGAGAGATTTTTTTTTTTTCCAGGAGCTTGTAATCTCTTGCTCCCTCTGGTGTATATCTTCTATACTGTTGGTCCTCTGAAGCAGCAGCATGTTGCCCAGCTCTTTTTTTGTTCTCTGCAGCCCCAAGGCATCTAGAGTATGTATGCCAGTTCCTGTCTGTTTTCGGAGACAAGTGAGACGGAAATGCCAGAATGTCACGTGCATACTCCACTACACTCCTCTCCAACTGAGGGAGAGGCCACCAAATTATATTAGCCTTTGTCTGCTGGGCCATGGGCCTTCTCGAACAGCAGCATGCCACACAGTTCCTTTTTGTTCATAGTGGCCCTGAGGCATCTAGTGTATGCTGGGCCCATCCACACTCTGAGATAGGCAAGGTAGAAGCCAGTCCCTCAGGGAGCCCCCCAAAATCCAGAATGGTGGAGACATGTTCCAGTCTTCTCTTCCCCCACTAAAAGAGAGGCTGCTGAGTTATGTCATCTCTGTCTATTGTACTGTAGTTCCCTAGGGTTTTAGCATGCTCCAGCTCATTTTTGTTCTCAGCAACCTGAGAACCAGGCACCTAGACTATGCCAGTTTCCCATCAGTGTTCCAAGACAGGTGAAACAGAAGCCAGTCCCTTGGACAGGCTCCTAAAAGTCAGAACGTTGGATGTATGGTTTAGTCTTCTCTTTCACTTCCTAGGTAAACCTGGAGCTAGGAGTTTGCTGCATATTGCATGGCACTGTGCCAGGGAGAGGGGCTGTGGCCAGAGCGTACCACAAATGCTCCTATGGACTTCAGTGTCACTGGTTTCATGCTTGTCCTTGGGTGCAAAAACCTCTTAACTGGCTTTCTGAGTTCTCACACGGGGAATTGGTTCATATATTGTTGTGGAATCTATTTCCCTGGGAGGGAGGAAGGTCTGGGGCTTCTATTCTAGTATCTTATTGACATCACTCTGTATCTGTGAGTCTTTTAATAGGTGAGAGAAATTACTGTGCCTAAGTTTTAACATATTTTTCTTCTTAAGCAGCTAAATCTAATCCTAATGGATGCAGATAGATGCCTACTTTAGGTGGTAGGTAATATTATACAAAGTCTTAAAGCTTTATAAACATAGGATGATATAAATCTAAGATTCAAAGTATTTTTCTTCTCACAAATATTTTATGAAAAAGAAGTTTAAAAGAACAATGAAAATACATAAAAGTGCAGTTCTCAGGAAAGCAAATCCTCCTCTTTGATTTATTTTTGTTTTTACCCATAGGAAAACAATGGTTCTCATGCTGTTTTGGTTAATTAGGAAGAAAAGAACAGACATCCAGATGTTAATCCTTTAGCCAGCCTCAAACTCCACATTTTTTTGTGGGGGGGGGGTCTGGATACTTAGTCTGCACCACAAACCAGAGTGAGCTTATACTAGATAAATGGCTTCATTTTATTTATATTTAATCATTTGGTAAATGAAATAAAGCCCTTATAAGAGATAATAGACCTCAGATTTAAAAATAAATATTGAGACTAGATAAATATCTCTGCTTTTTCATGACATTTATCTGGCAGCAAGAACCTATTAGACTGTCATGATGTTCTATTCCATTGACTGATCTTCGGGCTCCCTTTTATAGAAGGCCAATCTTTTGGATGCTTTTACACTCATCATTTATATGTACTTACCTACTTATCTCTCCTGAATCCACTAGTATTCTATATCTGAATTCCAATTTTGTATGTCTCAGGCAAAACACAAAATCCAAATGCACAGTGGTTTTGACAAAAAGAGGCTAGGTGTCACCATCTGAATAAAAACCAATTTTACCGAGTAGCGGTGGCCTAGAGATTCAGTTACGTGAAGGTTCTAGTTGTGAATTTCAAGTAACTATGGTGAGCTACTTACCTGCATGTTAAATACAGAGATAACATTGACAACTTTCTGAAACATCTTAATTGAAAGAGAAAATATAATTAAGAGACTGAATAGACTTACTTTTTTCTTTTTTCACTAAGTTTGGGTTGTACAACTTCTAGCCAAGAATAAACAGAATTTCTCTGTCAGTCTTTTCCGAAGTAGTTCAAATAACCAAAGCAACCAAAGACATCTTAGGGTTGTTTCAAAGTTGTGAGAGTTTGGGGAAGTAGGGAGAAAGTTTGGAAAGCTTCCATTGTACTTAAAAGATTGAAAACCAATGAGTCAAACATCCCCCTCATACAGCGCCCGCTTATCCTCCTTTGCACATCTGTTCTCCTCCATGGCTTTATGTCATATGTTTTTACTTTCCTGCCTACTCTTAGCCCTGCAGAACCAGATAGCTTTCAAAAAGATTAATTTTATTCTGTCTTATGCATCAGCAACAAAATTTGTCAACTTGAATCTTTATTATTAGCAATCACATCAAAGCTGAAAAAACCCAGCATGATTTCTTTTTCTACCTTAGAAGTTGAATTTGTCACACTAAAAAAAAAAAAAAAGAAATCTTTAGGCTTCTAAATGGAACATGTTTGACTTAGGAATCATTGAGAAAGAATAGGCAGGCAGAACAAATAAACAAACAAACCCTCCCCCAGCAACTCTTTTCTAAGGAGAATCAACTTAGAAAAAGAGGAAGATACAAGAGGTTAGGTGGTAATCAGGCAGCAGGAACCCACTTCTTGTAGCAACTGCATGCAGAATAATAATGATTTTGGACAAATGCTAACATTTATTCAGAGCTAGACATCAAGATAAACCCTTTATAGGCATTATCCTAACCATCCTATGAGACAGATTCTCTTATTGTCACCAACTTATAGATAAGAGAACTGATGGTAAGGAAAGTTAAATTACTTTCTCAAAGTCACACAGTAAGATTTGGTGGAGCAGGAATTTGACATCAGGTCTCATTTCAACACCTCCACTCATTCATTGCTGAAGAGCTGTTCTCAGTCAGTTCTTGTTCTCAACCATTCCCCCAAACATGACTTCTAACAACCTTTCTAAACATTTTTCTTGCTTCCCTCCCTGCCTACCCAACTTCTCTAAACAAGTCAAAGCAAACTACTTTAAAATATCAAAAACCCCAATTAGTCCAGACTCCTTTCTTTTGTAAGTGACAGACACCCACTTGAGCAAAAGGGACATATGGGATCCCATAACTAAACAGTTCTTCAGGTGAAGCCAGGCATAGGTGTACCAACAGTGTCATTAGGTCACACTTTTTATCTATGGACCACTTTTTATCTACTGCTTTCCTCAGTGTGGCTTTAGGCTCAGTCTGCATTCTCCTTGCATTCATAGCATGGCCACAAGCAGCTGTAAATTTAATCCTACTTTGGCAATCCCAGCTTTCCCGATGGTTCTAGCCTCTCATAATTGCTTCTCTGTGGGCAGGCCTGGGATATATGCTCACCCTTGGGGACACGGGAATGACTTAACTCCCTTCAAACTACATGTTATGGGCATGAGGGATGGCTGTTTCTCAAAGGAAACTCAAGATATTAAGGTATCATTGATAAAAGAAGGGAATGGAAGCTGGGTTGGCAAGCACAACAGACCTTGCTCTGAAGTCTAGCTGCATGCCTTTTCCCATATTTTCACTATATGAACCCATTTCCAAAGCTTACTCTCCACCTCTCTAATAAGACTGAGAGCCATACTCAAAAGTTTTAAAACTGAATTAGCCACTGGTCTCCTTCTCATACCTCATATCTGTTCTACTACCTATATCCTTTGACCTGGTGTACAGCACCTCCATTGGCCCAATTGGCCAGAGCAGAAACCAGCCATAATCACTGATTTTCTTTCATTTTTCTTCCTTACTCTCACATCCAGTCAGTCACCAAACCCTGTAAATCCTACCTGCTTAATATCTCATGACTCCTTCTAAGTCTCTCCATCCTTCCTGCAACTGACCTAGCTCAGATTTCCTCATTTCTTGATTATTCGGCTTATCATTCTGATAAATCTTCCACTTTTCAAATATAGCCTATAAATTCCTAGAAAAAAATCTTTCTTTTTTTAAAATTGTTTTTATGTTTGTTTATTTTTGAGAGTTTGCACATGAGAGCGGGGGAGGGGCAGAGAAAGAGGGAGACAGAGGATCAGAAGCAGGCTCTCTGCTGGGCTCAAACTCACAAACTGTGAGATCACAACCTGAGCCAAAGCCGGATGCTTAACCAACTGAGCCACCCAGGCACCCCAAAAATTGATCTTTCTAAAGCACAGATATGATCCCATCACTCCTCCTTCCAATCATTCAGTGACTCCCTATTGTATGACTGCCATGGTCCCCAGTTTCCTCATTGTTAGAGGAAAGGATTAAATTGATGATTTCTTGGATCTTTTCAGCTTCACTATTCTGTTCATCTTTGCTAACCCAAAGCACTTAGCTTTCTTTGGTTATCTGGTAATGGATTTTTCTGCCTTTTGGACTATAGGCTGGGACCCCAGCTCTTTCTGGATATCACTCCTAATTATATCTCATGAGAATGCTGGGCCAAGTTATATTGAGAAGTCATTTCACATTGAGGACAACTGGAAAAGTGTGAGCGTGAGCATTCCAGAGTCATAATCAGTGTCAATTATCCAAGACATATCTGATCTTTTAACTACCACTTCTGCGTTCATGCAAATGTTTAGCAATTTTATCAGAGAAAAACTCTATATTTCTAACATCAGAACTTCTTTCAACAATAAGAACTATAGATGTAGAAGTAGAAATATTTTTTATCACAAGACAAAAAGCAGGAGTATTAATTAATTAATACATTATTCATTACCAGGTCATTATTTGACACCTGTTGAACTATACCACCATAGGGGTTCTCAATCACTCCTCTCCTCCTAATGCTGAATATTAGAGGAAACCTTAAAAATGACTACATATAGGAAACTGTTAAAATTTTCAAGTTAAAAAATTTACTCTGGCCAAAGGAACACCCCTATCTTCACTTGCCAATTTAAGGTAACTTTACAGAGATTCATCAGTTTAAAATAGAAGCATTTGTGTTTTAGTACTGCCCTGCACAGCAATAATTGATTATAGTGCATTCTAATAACATATCCACACACATACATTATAGTACCCAAAGGTATAATTGACACGTATTTTTCTCATATCCAGTAAGGTAGGGTGTACATTATTACTTGTTCTTGACCAATGTGACTGATCACACTGGGCTGTCCCTCCTTCAGATAGAGTGATAGGTGACAGTTTACTTACTTGTGCCTGGTTCCTAATCTGCCATTACATTGTGTACTGGCAATCATGTTTGACATATAATAGCTAAAAAATGCTTAAAATGGATAATTCTGGATGTAGAGAAAAAGAGTCAAGAAAGAAAATCAAATCTCATGTTAAGAATGCACATTTTTTAGGGCTGCTTGTAAGAGGAGCACTATCGAGAAATTGATCAAGAAAGCAGACAGCAAAGCTTAGCCATGAATTAGGGATTGGTGGAAGTTTTTGACATTAAGAAGGGTATCACAGACATCAATAAATACTTACTGTGCAAATATTGTGTGCCAGGCATTAATCTAGGTGCTGGGGATAAAGCAGGGAACAGGGACAGAAATTCTTGTCCTTCTGGGGATTACATTCTAGTAGAGGGAGAGATACAAGAAACAACATAAATCAGTAAAAATATATAGTTAGTAGATAATAATGGTTGGGGCAAAGGGCTGTAATTTACATGATAAGTTATAGGGGTGCCTGGGTGGCTTAGCTGGTTAAGCGTTGACTTTGGCTCAGGTCATGATCTCAAGGTTTTTGAGTTCCAGTCCCACACAGGGCTCTCTGCTGTGAGCACAGAGCCTGATTTGGATATTCTCTCTCTCTCTCTCTCTCTCTCTCTCTCTCTCTCTCTCTCTCTCTCTCTGCCCCTCTCCTGCTCATGCTCTACCTCTCTCTCAAAAATAAATCAACATTAAAAAATTTTAAATAATAAGTTGCAGAAGACTTCATTAACAGAGAGGTGAAGGGGCAAGTATATCTTTTGAAGAAAATTCCAGGAAAAGAAAACTGCAAAGAAAACTTTCAAAGTTTACACTCATACTAGTTAGTAGGTTTGAGGGCTATCAAGGCAGCCAGTGCGGCTGGAACTGAAGGAGCAAGGGGAAGAAGAATAAGAGGGTAAGTCAGAGAAGTAACAAGGGCCAGATGGCAGTGGACCTTTTGGGCTGTCGTACAGGCTCTGGAGTTTACTTTGAGGGACAGGTACAACATTGACATCAATCAGAAGATAGGATCTGACTTATATTATTCCAGCTGCTATTTTGAGAAGGGGCTCTAGGGGGCAAAAGAACAGAAGCAGAAGTCTCTAAGGTTTAGGTAGCTGAAAAATCAGAGATGCATTTCCAAAGAGAAAGTAGTATAATGACTAGACACAGCACTGACTCAGTTATCTAAACCATTTCCATGAGGCACCCTTTGAGCAAAACTTTGGAAAACTTTCTGAAAATTTTTTTAATGTTAATTTGTTTTTGGGACAGAGAGAGACAGAGAGCGAGCAGGGGAGGGGCAGAGAGGAGACACAGAATCTGAAGCAGGCTGCAGGCTCCGAGCCATCAGCACAGCTGACAGGGCTCGAGCCCATGAACCCCGAGATCATGACCTGAGCCAAAGTTGGCTGCTTAACCAACTGAGCCACCTAAGCACCCCATCTGAAAGTGTTTTTAAGGTGGTTTATACCCTAAGATGTACTAAACCTTAAGTGTTGAGATCTGACAGTTATAAAATTACTGATGTTTTTTCATATTCACCCTTAGATGGCAATGATTTGCATAAGATAAACCCTTTGATTTTAATATTTTCTTTCTGGATAGTTCTGCATCATTTTTATGTGACTTCCTTGACAAACCCACTAAAACTATTTTTCCATCCAGAGTTTTGCATAATCTGAATAAGGAAATCCTGAGGAAGCACTAGGAACTGGGCAATTCAGCAAGATCACAGAAACCATGTGTTGGGAGTTGCTCGTCAGCAAATGCTGCCAGAGATTATGTAAAGATCAGGATAAATCTCGCAGATAAGGGCAAAATAATTGTCTTTGGCAAGATTTTGTATAGGCTGCATATTTCTTTGTGGGGTCACCGCTACTTCTAAAGAACCCAACTCATTATTATTTTGGGACATAATTTTCTGTATGCCTGAATATTTCCTGTTTCCCTGTCCAGAGTTCCCCCAAATATTCCTCTCCCCAACTATCTGCTGCCCTGTTGCATAAGCACTATTGATTACAGGGGACTTTATGGCATTGGACAATGGGAAGCTAGCAAGATACTCTGGTTACCATTGCCGTATAACAAATTACCCTAAAACTTGGCAGCTTAAAACAACTATTTTATTTTGCTCCTACTATTGTGGGCCAGGAATTCTGGAAGGGCTTGGGATGGTGGTTCTCATGGAGCTTCTGTCATCTGAAGGTTCAACTAGACTGCATATCCAAGGTAGCTCACTCACCTTGGGTGGCTGGCAACCCAAGAACCTGTAAGTGGCCTCTTCATGTTATCTGCGCTTCCTCACAACATGGCAGCCTCAGAATAGTCAGATTCTTACAAGGCAGTTCAAGGCTCCAAATATGAGTGCTCCAACATAGAAGATGGAAGCTGCATCTTTTTTTTTTCAGCTTTGGATGTCATGTAGTATAGTTTCCATCACATTCTGTGGGTTATAAGCCCACTCAGATTCAAGAAGAGGGGGCACATACCCTACCTCCTAATGAAAGGAATGGCAGGGTCACATTGTGGAGAAGCACATGGCAGAGGAGATGTTGCTAAGGGCCATATCTGGAAGATGTAATCTCCCACACAGAGTTAGTAAAACCAGATTGTGTGAAGTCACTGGAAAGTGTACCGGCCACAAGACTGTGGAGAGGCAAAGAAAGGAGGTAGAAACTGCAGAATGTTTACATTCTTACATTCATAACAGCAAAAAGGAGCCAAGAAAACAATGGGTAAACTTTCAATAAAGGCTTCATTCTGCATTCTACACTCCAGGTTACCTTGCTATGATGCTCTCATAGTAATTCGTTTACCATTTCACAAACTATTATTGAGTGCCCACTACATGTGCCAAGGACTGTTGTAGGCTCTTGGTGCATATGAGTAAATCAATGTAACAAAAAGCCGTATGCTCATGGAGAGTGTTTTCTAGTGGAGTCATGATATGAAAATAAAAACTACTGCTTACAAATTAAGTAAGTGGCAATTGGAGGCAAGGCCTCATGTGGCCTAAAGAGCTAGCCCTACCCTGAAGGATGCCCTGGACTGAAGTTTTGCCGGGTACAACAGACCAAGTGGTGAGGTCTTTGGGAAAGACATTTGTAGGTAAAAGGGTTAATGTGTCCTGTGAGTTTAAGAGGACTTCCGGATGCCACTAGCTTCCTGCTTCTCCCAAATCATGCTGTTTCACATCCATCTTGTGACCTTTGTTCTACTTGTTGGCATCACTGTCCAAACACCTAGGAGCCCCAACACTTCACCCCACCCTGTAAACACACCCGTTGTCATGTACTTTGGAGTTCCATACAGACACCCTGTATTTTTCATGTGATTTGCTAATAAATTAAGGCAGGTAAGAATGTGCCAGTCCTAAGACCAGACCTAAAGAAGTCTTGCATGTTTTCACTTGTGCTCTTGCCCCTGTGCCACTGCCATGTAGGCATGCTGGGGTTGGCCGGAGGATGAGAGACATGTGAACTAGACAGCCCAGTTACACCAATCACCCCAGGCAACAGCCAGCCCGCCCCCAGACACATGAACGAGCCCAGCCAAAATCCCAGATGCATGAGCAATGAACTTATTGTTACAGGCTGTAAGAGCTTGTGGTTGCTTGCCATGCAGCATTTTGGGGCAACAGAGGAGGTGATGCAACTGGGAAAAGGCAGAGCTCCCTCTCGTGGAGGCCTGCTTACAGTTTTATTTTGAAGTCAGGCGGCACGAATCCCTGCCATTGCTGCCGGGATGTATAAAAGGATAATCAAAGTCAAAGTTAACAGAGTTGCCTCTAGATTCATGACAAGGGGGAAGCGTGGAGAAATGAAGTGGAATAAGGCTTCATTTCTGCCTGTGAAGGTTTTCATTTTATGTCTCCTTGTCTGAAGGAACGAAAGTCACTCCTAAATGCTTCCTACGCCTGAGGGATGAGGAAGAAGCCCCACGGAGAAACTGAACATTCCAGTTGCTTCTTTGATACCTTTAACTCAGCAAGCTCCCTGCCTAAAAGTGGACTTAGCTTTTTTATTGTTATAATTAAAAATAAAACCTGTTGGGGTGCCTGGGTGGCTCAGTGGGTTAAGTAGCCCACTTTGGCTTAGGTCATGATCTTTTGGTTCGGGAGTTCAAGCCTTGAGTAGGGCTCTGTGCTGACAGCTCAGAGCCTGGAGCCTGCTTCCGATTCTGTGTCTCCCTCTCTCGCTGCCCCTCCCCTGCTCATGCTCTGTCTCTCAAAAATGAATACACGGTAAAAAAATTTTTTTAAATAAATAAAAATAAACCTGTTTTGGCAGCGTTTTATAGGATGGATGGAGGCCATACCATCCACTGTGTGGACACGTCAGTCCTGGCAGTAATCCTGGCACACAGAGCTCCTTTTCCAGAATGCATCAAGCAAGGACAGAGGGGCAGGCCATTTAATCTCTGCTTCCAGATCATTGTGACAATTAGCACTTTTGAGGAAAAAATTGCCTCCAAACAAAAACTGGCCTTTCAAGTAAGTTGCTCTCCCCACATAGTGTCAGGAACGTTTCTACCAGTACCAGGAGACACTTATTCTTTTGTGTCCTGCACAGTCCCTATCCAAATGCAAATACCCCTGGGAGAGGAAACCTTTGGCCTTCACTTGTCAACACTTTAGGAAAGGAAGATTTTAAAACAGCTGAGCAAAAGAAAGGCAACTTGTTTGTGTAAGTGCTCATCTTCTTTCTCAGCGGACTACAAGCTCCAAGAGGCCTAGGACCATCTCTACTTTGTTTATCCATCTATTTCCACAGTCCAGGACACATAGGAGACCCTCAATGTCCCCTGGTGGAAGGAGTGCAGGAGGGAAGAAACACAGGGAGGAAGGGAGGAAAGAGGTACCTAAGAACAAAGGGTGAAAAGGCCTAATTCAAATTCTCCCGCAGTATTTGCCTTTATATTACCTAGTTACTGACGCTTACTATGCATGCATGGGAAGGAGGGGTCTCTAGAGTAGGAGAAAGACAGAACCCCCTCTCTCTTACCTTAGCCTGGTGTGGGTCTTTGCATTTTTACTCCTGTACGCTCCGAGAAAGGCCACGCGACAACCAAGGCCAACGGGGTTTTCCTATGGGGGCCTTCCACCGATTCCATGCTTGAAACGTGATGGCCCCAGCCTTTGGGATTGAAACATTCAGAATGAGAACGCCAAAGTGACCAAGATGAAAAAACAAGTTTCAGGACGGCGCTCCGTTTTTTCCTAGTTCCCCCCCCCCTCCCCCAGCTCAGTGGCTTCTCAACCTTTACTGTGCGTGTGAATCACCTGGGCTCCTGCTAAATATGCTGATTTTGATTCAATAGGTTTGGGACGAAGTCTGAGCATTTTTAACACGCTCCCAGGTGGTGCCGATCTGCTGACTCGAGGACCACGCTTTGAGTATACTGGGGACTCGAGGTCTTTCACCTCCACCGCCAGGTGCGTGTGTACGCCCAGCCTCAGCGTTCCGGATCCGTGTCCCGCGCGTCCCTGGCCTTCCGCCGGGAAGGGAGGAGCCGGGGGCGGAGCGGGAGGAGTGGCGCGGGCCCCGCGTGGGTCCTGCCGGAGATCACCTCGGCCCCTTGGAGAGGCGGCCGAGCTGCGGCGGCGCAGGAGGGGGCGGGTTCGGCGAGGGCGCGGCCTCTCGGAGGGGGGCGTACGACGCGCATCCCCCGCGGCCGCCTGGGCCACTCGGGAGCTTCGCGGCAGCCGGGTGCCCCACTTGGCAACCCGCTCTGTGCTTCTTCCTCGCGCCCGCCTCCTCTTGTCACCTCCCGTCTCAGCCTCCTTGCTCCATCCTCGCCGCATCAACCGCCGGCCGAGCGCCTCCGAGAGCCAGAGGTGGTGCGCGGGGCTGCAGGGCGCGCCCTCAGGCGGACCCCGGCCCGGCATTGGGGGGCACGGGCGGCAGCATGGACACCAAGCGCTGCTTCGCCAACCGCTTCGATGACTACCAGGGCAGTCTGCTGGCGGGCCAGTGCGAGGAGGCGGTGGCGCCCTTGGTCACCGCCACCATCGAGCGCATCCTTCAGGAGCTGCCCCCGCTCGGGGGCGGCGCTGAGGCCCGGGGGGCGGCGGCCGCGGCCAGCAGCTGCCAGGGAGGGCTGTACGGCGGCGTGGCCGGGGTGGCCTACATGCTCTACCACGTCTCGCAGAGCCCGCTCTTTGCCGGGGCCCGGGAGCGCTACCTGCGCTCGGCCAAGCGCCTCATAGACGCGTGCGCCCGCGCGGAGGAGTGGGGCGAACCGGACGCCGACACCCGTGCAGCCTTCCTGCTCGGGGGAGCGGGCGTGTACGCCGTGGCCACGCTCGTATACCACGCCCTGGGACGGTCCGACTACGTGCAGCCGTTGGGCAAGTTCCGGGCTCTGTGCGCCGTCTGCGCGCCGGTCTCCTTCCTGGAGTGCGGCTCCGACGAGCTGTTCGTGGGCCGGGCGGGCTACCTGTGCGCCGCGCTGGTGCTCAAGCAGAAACTCGCCCAGGAGGTAAGAGGCAGCCCCGGCCGCGGGGGGGCGCTCGCCGCCTGCCCGGCCCTTCCCGGGACTCCTGGCGGCGGGAGCAGCAGCGCTCCCTGGGTCTTCTCTTGGCCACTCTGTTTGGCGCTGTCATTTCCTTAGTCTACAGAGGTTCATCTCCGATGTTTGTCTTCCCTCCTCTCTCCTTCAGTCTCTCATTTGTTGGGATTCCGCGCCTCTGCGCTTTGTTCGTGTTTTGCGCCGAATGTGGTGGCCTCCCCAGGTGCCTCTTTGCGCAACAGCTTTAGGGAGGCCCTTTGAAGTGAGAGAAGAAAAACTCGAAAATGAAAGGGATTTCCCTTTCTTTGACCCTCCTGCCAAAAAAGCTGAAGCACCCTCGAACCTTAAGAGGGCTAGCAAAGTACTGGAAGTTTTGGGGGCTGGATATGCTATCATTGTTTCTATCGCTAACGTGGAGGTAAATTGCTTTGGCGACTGACCTCCCCCATTACCTGCGCCCCGGGTCTGTAATTCAGAATTCCTGCCCAGCTGCGGGTCTCCTGTGCTTACTGTTTGCTTACTATTCAGTTCATCTCAGGGCTCTTTGAAAATGTATATCTGATGGGGCTTAATGCATAAATGCAAACAGAATTCTACCCCATTGTAACAGAATGTGCATTTTTTCATTTTAAAACGCGTAGTTAGGATTGTCAAGACAACAGCATACTTGACAGGGCAGGTTTTCTTAATGAATAGCTTTCCAGTGGCTCCTTGAAGTGAATTGGATCTCACAACTACATATGGGTTGTTTGTTTTTTTTTCTGGATCCGCTTTGAATACAGCATGTAACTATTAGAAAAGAATGTGCCAGTTCCTGTGGTGTAGGGGGAAAAAAAATCCTCCAAAGGATCATAGTAACTAGAACGGAAAGAGGCATTTCATTCATAATCCACTGGAGCCAAATATTGTTTTAGGGAGGAAGTGACACATTTAACTTGACTTTATTTGGGTGAAACAGGCGTTTGAAGAAAAGTTAAAGGTGCACAGAGTGTTTTAAAAGTGTAATTAGATAACTTCCAAGATAACAGGAAGACTTGATATTTTTTTGTTTATTTATAGCAGGTGAGGTTGATCCACGTGAGAAAAAAAATCACTAAAGACTGTGCACTGTGCTAGCAGGGCAGCAAAGATCTGTGTGACAAAGTTGTCTTGAAATAGTTCACTCTGCTTCTGAGTCACTGTATCTGCTAGCAGTTCCCTAAGGGCCCTTCCAATTGTATGAAACCTTTCGGAAGGCCACGGGGCTATTTACATATCATTTGCATTACATTTGCATCTGCTCCTCAGACCTTGCAGTCTGGTGGTAGGCAATTTTCAAATTCGGTTTTTGCTTCTTTCCTTTTCATGCCTTGGGGCCTTCTCTCCAGAATGAAGTGACAGAGTGGGAGACCCATCAGGTCATACAGGTGGAAACAGACCAACAAGGACTCCTTGCCCCAAAACTGGTGACCCAGGGCCAGCCTGAAACGCTGATCCAAAAAGACATTTATTAAGACCTCTCTTCTGCCTTCCTGCCAAGCCAGATGTATCTTTTTATACTAATCAATTTGAGGTGCTTTGGCCCCTGCTCCCAGGAGATAGAACAAGTTCTGAGGGTTAACATACACACACACACACACACACACACGCACGCACGCACTCTTAACCTGAGCAAGGAAGCCAGTCTCCGTGCCAGCCTCAGCTGCAGTAATCTGAGAAATTCAGGCTTGAAAGGTGCAGGGCAGGGGCTAAGAATGCCTGGCTTGAAGCCCTTATGAGGGGAAAATAGAAATCTTCTGTCCCATCCCCACTCGCACGTCCTAGCCAGCATATGGCTTTGCCCTCAGTAGATGATCCATAAACCTTGATTAAATTGAGTTGCGGACTTCTGTCATTTCTCTCTAAAGAATCTGTTCTTCTCTCCTGGGTTTCCTTCTTTTCAATGTCACTTATATGCACTTTCCTCTGGCAGTTCCCTCAGTTCTCATCCTAGTCTAGATCCTCCCCACACTACTTGGCACAGCCCTGGCACCTAATAAATAGTTGAACAAATGAATCCCCATTTACTAGGATTAGTGCAGTGTACTCTGGGCTGGATTCTCTCAAGAAATTGCATGTACCTCTGAGAAACCAATCTTAAAAGTACTTCATCATGTTATTTCCCCATTCAACATCCTGCGGTGGCTCCCTATTACCTTTTCTCCAGTGGCTTCTCATCTTTTTTAGAGCTAAGACACTTAAAATGGCTGACAGGGTCCCACATGATCTGGCCCCCCTGCATACCTCTTCCACTTTTGCTCACTCTGCTTCGACCACACTGGCCTTCTTGCTGTTTCAGGCATTTATTGTCTCGTGATATTTGTACTCGCTGTTCCCTTTGCGTGGAATACTCTTCCCCTAGCTATTTTTATAGCTAGCTCTCTGACCTTGTATAGGTCATTCCCTCATCAGTGAGGCTTTCCCTATTCACCCTGCTTAAAACTGCAACCTCGTCCCCTGACTTCTGCCCTTTTCTTGTTTCATTTTGTTTATGTTCTTTCCCAATTAGAATATAAGCTCCGTAAGTGTGGAGAGTTTTTGTATTATTGCTATATTCCCATATTAAGGTGGCGCCTGGTACATATTTAGTTACCTCAACCTTTCTTCTGGTATTATTGCAAATATTGTTTACTCTGTGGCTTGCTTTGCCACTCATTTTTAATGGTGACCCATTTATCAATATTTTCCTTTATGGTGGTGGCTTTTGGTGTTCCATTGATAGGAATCCTTTCCTACCACCAAGGTCTCAGCAAATCTGTGTTGACTGAATAAGTGAATACTGGTCTGTTAGAAATTTTTTTGGCGTAACCTTTAGACCAGTGTTTGTTGAACTTTAATGTTCAGAGGAATCACCTGCAGATCCTGTCAATAAAATACAGACTGATTCAGCAGGCCTGGCATTGGACCTGAGAGTCTGCATTTCTACCAGGTCCCAGGTGCTCCTGCTGGTCCAGGGACCACGCTTTGAATAGCAAGGCAGTCCAGTGCTGCATAGGTTTTGGCGTTATACCAGTCATGCCTGCTAAGAGATAGCATAAGATACCTTTCTCTGAAGCTTGATCTATTTTTTTCTAAGGTTGTAGTTGAGAATACTGATTACTGTCTCCTATCATGCTCTTGTTGTAAGGATCCACAAGGGGAATTTCTCTCAGTACTTAGACACAGGAATAGTTGTGCTCTTCCTGGAAATTGATTGAATTTTCTAATCTTCAGAATATGTCACATAACTGACATGTTCCTCGCTTGATGGTGGCTACTGGGAGGCAAATGGCAAGAATTGTCCAAATAAGCTTGGGTAAAGTGCCTTATCACACGTACTTTTGTATGCTAGTGTTTACCTGGGGGTTTATAATTTTTTTCTTTCTTAGTTTACTCTTTTCTGAATTTTCTTTCTTACATTTGATTTTATTGTTGGCTTTTATAAGATTCAGAGAGAAGAAAAAAATGTGTGTATATGCATGTAGAGAAAGACAGCAAAAGGAAGTGTCACTCTTACCAGGTAAGATATTTTTGTTCAATTTGGCTCTCCTGGAAATACTCAAGGGAAGTAGCTTTGATGGTTTGTTAGGCAGATATCCTTGAGCGATGGGACACTAAAGTCCTGTGAAATCACACCATAAAAATTTGTACTGGGTCCATTATGCTTTCCAGATTGGTGAAAATGTAGCAGGGAAAGGGAAGTTAGAAAAAAAAGGTGGAGGGATAAAGGGAAGGCCTAGGGGCCACAGTTAAAATAATTTTGCCAGTGGAGACCTTGGACAAATAATTTGACATCTCTGAGCCTCAATTTCCTTACTTGTAAAATGGATAAATGATAGCTTCCTCATTAACTTATTCTGTCATTTATTCCTTCATTCTGTGAATGTCAGGTTTCTACATGTTCCAGGCACCTTGCTGGATGCCAGGAGTTAGTAGTGAACAAAAATCAATATAATTATGTTATCGCAAGTGCTCTGAAAGAACTTAACAGAAAATAACTGGGGGCGGGGCAGGAGAGGGGAGGGATGCTGCTTGGCAGACATTAGCCAGGAAGATTTCTCTGTGGAGGTGATGTCCTGGCTCATCACTGAAGCATGAGAATGAAGTGGCTGCTTTAAGAGCAGGCATTCCACGCAGAGGAGACAGCAAGGACGAAGCCCCCAAGGTGGGAATCCGCTTGGAGATTTCACAGAAATGGAAGGCTGCCAGCATAGTGGGAGCAGAGCGAACAAGGACTAAAGGGATGGGGGAGCTCCAGACCAGGTAGGGGTGGGGAGCACGGTCAAATCAGATCCTGCAGGGCCAGGTCAGTCAGGAGTTAGCACATGCTTCAGGTGTAAACGGTAATGTCTGTATCTTCGTTACCTTTGAAAAAGATCACCCTAGTTTTCTGTATGGATAGTGGATTGAACAGTATTAAGAACAGTCATAAAGGGGACTGGTTACAGGGGTCCAAACCCCTTTTGTGCCAAGGACTCCTTTATAAATCTGGTGAAGCCTTAGCATTTTTAGATGGATAAAATTAACACGTAGGACTACAAAGGAAACCAATTACATTGACATCCAGTTACCAAAACATTTTTAAAATTGTGATGCAGTAGCGTATGTGTTTCTTTATTAGCACGTTAAATAACAATATTTTGCAGCAACCCTAAGGATTGTGGTACCTTTGAAACAGTGGTGAGGGTCAACGATGTTTCGAGCTGCCTTCAACAGCTGCGGTGTGACAGGAATATATCTGTGATTTTATAGGTGGCAGAGTCACAAGTACTTTGGTAGTTTGTGGTCTTCATTTGTAACGAAAAAAAAAAAAATGCTAAATTGTTTAAATGAGATTTGAGAAAGCCCAGATGTGATTTTATTTCCCCAACCAAAGGGAACTGTTCGGGAAGTTGCTGTGGTGACTCACTTTAGGTAAAGTGCCTAGTGTAGTGCTGGGTGTATAGTAGCTGTTTAATGAAATCAACCTTACTCCCTTTCGTGTCTACTAACAGAAAATCGAAAGTGATTCTGAATAGCCCATAGAAAATTACATGCAGTAATTTGAAGGAATCTATCTTCTTGCCATGATTTAAAAAAATATATATGTATATTGCTGGATTGTTAATTGGGTCCTTGGCTCACTCCTAAGGCGGGTGGTTGGCAGCTGTGTAAGTGGGGATGCTTTTAGCTGCAGATAATAGAATGTCCAATAAAAAGTGATCTAAATAATGGAGACATTTATTACCTCACTTTTTTGTTTTTTAATTTTTTTTAACATTTTATTTTTTTTGAGAGAGAGAGCATGAGCAAGGGAGGGGCAGAGAGAGAGGGAGACACAAATCCGAAGCAGGCTCCAGGCTCTGAGCTGTCAGCACAGAGCCCGAAGCGGGGCTCAAACTCACGAACCGAGAGATCATGACCTGAGCCGAAGTCAGATGCTTAACCAAGTGAGCCACCCAAGCACCCCTATTACCTCACTTTCTAAAGGGTGTCAAGCTAGGCAATTGCAGATTGGTCCAGCAACTCGAGAAAGTCATCAGAACTCCAGCCCTTTCCAACCTTTTTCTCTGCAGTTCTCAGCATCTGAGCTATCTCTCTAGGGTTGTAAGATAGTTACTATCATTCCAAACATTATGTTCCCTTACACCTGAAGTAGAAAGGAAGGATCTGAGGCTTTTTTCTTTTTTCTTTTTTTTTTAATTGTATAAAACGTTTTCTACTTGAAGAATTTCCCTTCTGTCTCATTGTCCGGCACTGGCCACTTCTGGTTTCAGGGGAGGCTGGGAAGACTAGTGTCCTCCATTTCTAACCTCTGTCATTGGATGAAAGTTCTGACCAGAAAGAAGAAAGGCAAGGGAAATGGCTGTTGAGTGGTTACTAAAACGTCTACCTCTTGACACCCCTCGGCAAGGTCTGTCTTATCACCTCCCGCTTCCTTGGCTATTGTGAATAGTGTTGTAGTGAACATGGGGATGCGTACATCTTTTTGAGACCCTGTTTTCATTTCCTTTGGATAAATACCTAAAAGTGGAATTGCTTGATCGTCTGGTAGTTCTATTTTTAGTTTTTTGAAGCACCTGTTTTCCATACTGTTTTCCATACTGACTGTGTCAATTCACATTCTCACCAACAATGCGCAAGGGTTTCCTTTTCTCCACATCCTTGCCAACACTTGTTGTTTCTTGTCTTTCTGATGATAACCATTCTAACAGGGGTGAGGTAAGATACCATAGTGGTTTTGATTTGCATCTCCCTGATGATTAATGATGTTGAGCACGTTTTCATGTACCCATTTTGGCTATTGGTATGTCTTCTTCAGAAAAATGTCTATGCAATTCCTCTGCCCATTTTTAAATCAAGTTTATTGAATTGCTAGGAGCTGTTTATATATTTTGGATATTAACTCCTTCTTCAAAATATGGTTTGCAGATATTTTCTTCTATTCCATAGGTTGCCTTTTCATTTTGTTGATGATTTCCTTTGCTGTGCAGAAGCTTTTCAGTTTGATAGAGTCCCACTTACTGATTTTCGCTTTTGTTGCTAGTGCTTTTGGTGTTGTATCCAGAAAATCATTGCCAACACCAATGTCAAGGAGCTTTTTCTTTCTTTCATGTTTTACAGCTTCAGGTCTTATGTTTAAGTCTTTAATCCATTTTGAGTTAGTTTTTATGAGTGGTATAACATAGAAGTCCAGTTTCATTCTTCTGCATGTGGTTATTCGGTTTTCCTAGCACCATGTATTGAAGAAACTATCCTTTCTCCATTGAATAGTCTTGTTCCCATGTCCGATATTAGTTGACCATGTATGTGTGAATTTTTTCTGGGCTTTTGATTCTGTTTCGTTGGTCTATATGTCTGTTTTTATGCCAGTACCAGACTCTTCTGATTACCATAGCTTCGTAATCAGGAAGTGTGATGCCTCCAGCAGTGTTGTTCTTCCTCAAGATTGCTTTGGCTATTTAGGGTCTTTTGTGATTTCATATGTATTTTAGGATTCTGTTTTTTAGTACCATGTTGACTAGGAGTGGTGAGCATGAGCACCCTTGTGTCTTGTTCCTGATCTTAGAAGAAAAGCATTCAACCTTTTATCATTGAGTATGATGTTAGCTGTGGGCTTCTCTTATATGGCCTTTATTATGTTGATGTATGTTCCTTCTATACCTAGTTTGTTGAGAGTTTTTATCATAATTGGATGTTGAATTTTGTCAACTGCTTTTTTTCTGCATCTGTTGAGATAATTGTATGATTTTTATGTCCTATTAATGTGCTCTATCACATTTATTGATTAGCATGTGTTGAACCATCCTTGCATCCCAGGGATGAATCTCTTTTGGTTATGTTGTATGATCCTTTTGACGTGTTGTTGAATTTCGTTTTCTAGTATTCTGTCGCAAATGTTTGCATCTTTATTCATTAGGGATATTGGACTGTAGTGTCTTTATCTGGCTTTGGTATCAGGGTAATATTCCTTCTTTTCAGTTTTTTGAAAGTGTTCAGGAAGGACTGATGTTAATTATTTTTTAATCGGCTTGGTTGAATTCTTTAGAACCAGTTGGTCCTGGTCTTTATTTGATGGAGGTTTTCAATTACTGATTCCATCTCCTTACTCCTTATTGGTTTGTTCAGATTTTCTATTTTTTCATGATTCAGTCTTGGTAGATTGTATGTTTCTGTGATTTCATCCATTTCTTCTAGATTGTCCATTTTGTTGGTGTATAATTGTTCACAGTAGTCTCTTATCCTTTGTATTTGGGTGGTGTCATTTATAATGTCTCTTTCTTTCCGATTTTATTTATTGGAGTCTTCTCTTTTTCTTGGTCTAGCTAAAGGTTTGCCAGTTTTGTTTATCTTTTCAAAAAAACAATTCTTAGTTGATCTTTTCTGTTGTATTCCTAGTGTCAGTTTTGTTTCAGCTCTAACCTTTATCACTTCCTTCCCTCTGCTAACTTTGGGCTTTGTTTTTTTTTCTTCTTTCTCTAATTCCTGGAGGTTAGGTTGTTTGAGATCTTTTCCTTCCTGGTTTTTCTTAAAAATTATTACTGTCCTCTGGGCATCTGTGTGGCTCAGTCGGTTAAGTGTCTGACTTTGGCTCAGGTCATGTTCTCATGGTTTGTGAGTTCAAGCCCCATGTCAGGCTCTGTGCTGACACCTCAGAGCCTGGAGCCTGCTTCGCGTTCTGTGTCTCCCTGTCTCTCTGCCCCTCCCCAACTTGTGCTCTGCCTCTCTCTCTCTCAAAAGTAAATACACATTAAAAAAATTATTACTGTCCTCATACTCACAAGGTAAAACCAAACAATTAGAGGATACAGAAGGATACATAACAAAATGAACATCATTGTTAATGATTTTTTCTTTTTTAGACACATTCAATGTAAAATACCTATATCTTTATCCATCTACACAAATGATCATATTATATATATTCTAGAGTTTATTTTCTTAACGTACCTTGGACATCTTTACACATGACTGCATAGAGAGAGGTCTCATTCTTTATACTGGTTTGATTACATGGCCGTACCATAATATAACCATTATTGATGGACATGAAATGGATTTAAGTTTTTTTTTATTTTTTTGCTGTCGAAACCAATGCTGTAAAGAACATACACAGATAACAAGCGTCTATACATACACGATACTTACATGTAATGTGCACCTACATACATGTCTTTTTATACATGTATCTTTGCCTTCTGTTGCGCGTATATACATGTAGGTTAAAAATTTTAAAACACAATTGCTCAAAGTTTACAGATACTTTTCATTTGCTAGAGATTATCAAAGCTGCTTTTCAGAAAGATTTCATCAATTTCCTTTCCCTCCATGAGTGTTTGGGAGTGCTGGTGTTTTCCTCATTATTTTTGACGTTGGGTTTTATCGGACTTTTAGTATATGACAGACTGATGGGTGGAAAATGAGGATGGAAGTTTCTAGGGTAGAAAATGAGTCCCCTTATTGTTCCCTTCAACCCCCACCAAACAGAATACATAGGCAGGATTTCACTCAGTCTGGATGTGAGTGGTCTCTGTTTCTAAGCAGCTGTGTACTGCACCCCACATCAGCAAACCCCTGAAGTCTGGCTCGATATAACGGCAAGTTGGGGAATGTGGATTTTTGTAGGCTGAGTCCAGTTCCTAATCGCCTGATCATAGACTGCCTAGGAAGTGGGGCACTTCTGTGGATTATAGCTTAGATCTTTTGTTACTCTTGAGCCAGAACCCTGTAACTGCTAAAAGGATGTAAGAACAGTGATGGATCACTTACTGCTTATGCTGTTGTAAGCACTTTACATATTTTATGTTATTTTATACTACCAGCAATGTTATGACTTAGGTACCATTACACTCTCCATCGTACCCAATCAGGAACCTGAGGCACAGAGAAGTTGTGGAAGTTGTTCCAGGTTACACAGCTAGTCAGCGGCAGAAATAGGGTTCTACCCTCTACAGGCTGATTATCAAATCTGTGCTATCAATTAGTGCTTCTCACACTTTATTTTTTTATTATTTTTATTTTAGAGCCCAAATCTAGAGGGAAGAGAGAGAGAATATCTTAAGCAGGGCTCCACACTCAGCTCTGAGCCTGATGCAGGGCTTGATCCCACAACCCTGGGATCATGACCTGAGTGGAAATCAAGAGTCAGACACTCCACCGACTGAGCCACCCAGGCGCCCCTTTGTTGTGCAGACTTTCATGTGCACACAGATCTCCTGGGGATCTTGTTAAAAATCAAGTTTTGATTCAGCAGGTCTGGGGTAAGGCCCAAGATACTGCATCTCTATCAGACTCCCAGGTGGTATTGCTGCTGGCTCATTAAGCAGACTTGAGGAAAAGCTCCAACTCACTGTTTTTCTTCCAATTTTATGGGATTGCCTATGAACGGATTTGACCGAGTCCCCCAAAACTTCATGATTTTCATCATTTGTCTTTTGTACTGAAGATGATTTCCATAAATGCCAGAATATTAGCTTTTCAGTTTGCAGTTAATGCTTAAGGAAAAATACCCTGCCTTGGCCCATCCCCTTGTAGGTTTAAGGACTCCGTTAACATCTGTGAATGAATGCATGGATTTCCTTTTTTTTTTTCTTTCTGGTAATTATACTTTCATACTATATACCCCAAAGTTTTTTTTTTTTTCTTAGAATTCCTTTAAAGGCTCAAATAGACCAAATTCCAGCAGTTTTAAATCATTTCATAATAATATAAAAGATACTTTATTACAACATTTCCAGATGAGATAGAAAATATGATCTTGATGCTCATGGAACCACTCCCATTTTAGAATCATCCAATGTAATTTACCCATGTGATGTATTGCTGCCCTACTGTAGTTCACATGGAAAATGCTAGACCTTTTCCCGTTTATTTTTTACGATACGGTGATTTAACAAACCTACTCAGTAATGCAGATTTTCTTAGATAGAATTTATTCTTAGCTTTCATCCAGTAATCCACATGCCACTAAAACCTAAAATTTCCGTTTATATTGTAATTATTTGGCAAGAGCATGGTTTGTAATTTTCTTATTAATGAATACATTGGGGAAAATGTGCACAGTAAAAATTCTTTTAAATGTATTGAATTATTCATTTGGCCAATAACTTAACCTCTCTGTGTTCTCTGAGGAGGTTGTTTTTATGGAATTTCACTATATTGATTGGCCTCTGAATGTGAAAGTGATAGATTGTATTAATTTTTTATTAACTTGGCTGTTTTCATTTTTGCTGGTTAATGAGTGATGTTTGTCATGTGACTGGCTCCTACAAAACACATAGTAGATTTCTTTCGAGTGTCAGGGAGTTCCTTTAATATCTCCACATGGTGATGGTCTCTTGGCAAACTGGCCAACAATCCATGATGTGGTCAAGTTAGTGTTTTTCTTCATGATTCACTTGTACTGACTGATCTCTGACCTGTATTCATTAATTAAGTACAACACCTCGGATGTGTGGTTTGTCCCAAAGAAAAAAAACATGTTCTCGTGCATTATTTGTATATGTCTAAGTCCACTTATCTTCTCCTAATTGTTTTCTTTATGGATTTAGTTACTAGGGAAACCTACCAAGTTAACAGACTCATTACTCTTGGGGTGCTAGCCACTTGGACAAATTAAATTTTCAGGAAGTCATTTGATCCATCTTTTAGCAAGCTGAACAAAGAATTTGTTCTGTGTAAGATCATATTTCCTTTTCTGAATAGCTTTACCCATTCAACAGCCCAAAAATATAGGACTTTGACACGTTCAAGTGCGAGTATTGCTACCTGGCCCATAAAGAAGCTGTTTCTCAGATGAGAGGCAGTCTTACATACTTCATGGGTGAGAACATCATCTAAATTAGAGGTGGCAAAACAAATATTGGTCATAGCACTATGTGCAGTTACCTGTCACTGTGCCCATCTGCTGGCTCCATTGCTTTGCATGGAATGTATTTCCCTGTGCTCAGTGGTGTGTTGAAATCTAGTGTCCATGGCAACCAAAACATTACCAGTCTCAAAGCAAGCACTGTGGGGACCAGCTGAATCTCCACTTATACAATGACTTTAGGAGGGAGCTACATTCCTAGCAGACTTTACAGCTATCTAAGGCTGAATAGATCCAGTGCTCAACCAGAAAGGAAGTATTCTCATGCACGTTCCAAAAATATTATCTTACTATTTGAAATGTTCTTTTCTTCATGAAGCAAAGAGAAGTGCACATGCATCATGAATCACAACTGCTGAAGTAGGTTGGTCTCTCAATGAAGGCATTAGAACATAGTGGTCAAGGGCAGCCCTTTCAGAGTCCAATAGCTGTGGGATTGAAGCCTGGCTCCACCACAGTACTTGGTTGATCTTAGCCAAGTTTCTTAGCGTCTTTGAGCCTGAATTTCCTCATCTGCAAAATGCGATCCAAGCAGCACTCACCTTGCAGGTGTGTTATGAAGATCCATGGCGGGGGGCACCTGGGTGGTTCAGTAGGTTAAGCATCCAACTCTTGATTTGGGGCTCAGTTCATGATCTCAGGGTCATGAGATCGACCTCTGTGGTGGGCTCCATGCTGAGAACTCCCCTCCCCCACTCTCTGCCTTTCTCCTGTACTCACTGGCTCATCTCCCCCTTCTCTCTCTCTCTCTCTCTCTCTCTCAAAAAGATCCACTGAGAATGTGCATGTAATGTGCTTAGAGGGTCTGTTAGGCACAGAGTAAAGACTGTAAGTCAGCCATTATTAGTATTTTGAGTATTATCATCAATGTGAAGTGATACTCTGTGTTGGCTAAATAACATAGGTATGCTTTTTGGACATTGAGCCAGTCTGTCTAATATTCCCTGTGGTGGCATTCAGAGCCACTGTGCCCCTCCTCCCCCGCCCCCAGTCACAGCAACAGACCTTTGAGATCTTCATACAGAGGCCATAAAGGGCTGGAGGGATATCTCTGCCATGCCATGCAGGATTAAGCTGAGCAGCTCAGAGAAATTGTGTGTCAAAGTAAATTGAGTGGCTGGTCATCACCCCTAAGACCCGAACTTATGTGTGCTGCCCTCTGCACTTTACTTTCTCTGGGAAAAGGACTGTCCTTTTCTTAAAATTTCAGGCTCTTTGTGGACTTATTCTAGGAATTGGCTTTCTTGTGTCTCTGATGTGTACTCCTCAGAGTAAATCACCTAATTGGCTTTCAGCGAGTGGAAATTGCTATGCAAGTGATGTTGGAATATTTCTTGGTCTGTTCCCCTAGAATCTGAGTGGCAGATTCAGGGAACTCTCTCTTGCTCTTAAGTTCTCTTCTTCTAAAGATCATTTGCTTGCATGGCACTAATTCAGAATTTGAGATGAATTTCAATAGTTGAATCTCTGGTGAAGTGACAACATCAAATGAGTTTTCCTCAGCAAATGTTCCAGATCATATATATTTGGTAGCTTGTTTAAGAAAAGGATTAATACAATTAAGGATTCTTTCAAGTGTTTCTTAAGCTTCTGGGCCCAGAAATTACGTTTTTCTTGCATTAATGCACTTTTCTATTTGCGTTTCAACACCACGTCACATAGGCTCACTTGTCAATTCTACGAACTTAAATCAACCTTTTTCTCCTTAGCTCCCAACTCCTGTTTATATTCATTTATAACATAGTCTTAATATTTACATTGCTCTAATAATAAAAGTATGACTTCCTCCTATCCCTGATCATCGAGTGGTTATGTATGTTCATTAGTGGTGCTTACAATCTTCAATACTACCAACTGGCTCTAGGTCTTGGACTTCATCTTTATGGGGGTCTGTTATATTTTTCTCTGATCTGTGGCCTTAGGTCAGTATTTCTCACATGTGAGCATGCATTAGCACCCCTGGAGGGCGTGTTCTAACACACATGGTTGGGCTCCATCCCACTTTCTGATTCTGTAGGTCTGGAGTAGGACCTGAGACTTTGCACTGTTAACAACTTCCAGATGCTGCTGCTCATTTGGAGACCACATTTTTAGAACCACTGCCTTAGACTATTCCCATAACCTTGAGCAGACCTCTCAGAAATGTGGGAACTAGGTGAAGGCATAGGGTGATAGCACCCCAAACCTTTAATCACCACCAGAAAATAGCTCAAGGACAGGACTTACTATATGACAGGCACTGTGATCAGCATATTATATCCATTTTAGGGGAAAAAAATTATGACTGAGGGAGGTTCAGTAACTTGCCTGTCATCACACAGCTGGTAAAGTTGTTGAACCCATGTTTGTCTGACTGTAGAGCTACTTCACTTCCAGGGCTTTAAGTCAGGTAAGACTTGTGCATGTTTTTCTACTGAAGAGGAGAGTGAGTTGTACCCAAACATTTGGAAGAATAGACTCTATGAAGCTGAAGTTGTTACTGAAGTTTAACTTAAAATTGAATAAAAATGGGGGCGCCTGGGTGGCTCAGTCAGTTAAGCATCCGACTTCGGCTCAGGTCATGATCTCGCCGTCCATGAGTTCGAGCCCCACGTCGGGCTCTGTGCTGACAGCTCAGAGCCTGGAGCCTGTTTCGGATTCTGTGTCTCCCTCTCTCTCTGACCCTCCCCCGTTCATGCTGTCTCTCTCTGTCTCAAAAATAAATACATGTTAAAAAAAATTTTTTTAAAGAATTGAATAAAAATGGCAGTACAAGAAGGTGTTCTACAATTGTCACAAACTTCCAGAAGCCTCAGCTTTCTGGAACACTAGAAAGGTTCAGGAATGGGAGGTTCTCAAAACCCATGGTGGTAGTGTGGGGGCTTGAGTCAGGTCTGAAATAGAACTAGCTGCAAGTAGCATAGCATGGTTAGATCTCTGGATCCTTTCCCAAACCCAAGCAACTAGATTATGGTCTTGGGCTAGTTCTCCAAGATCTGACTCTGGGATGTAGATTGATGTGGAAGTGCTTCATCAAGAAAGTGTGTCTAGGAGAATCCAGCATGAGGGGGGGGGGGAATGGGGGGTGAGAGTGAAGGACAGGAAGCCAAGCAAAGGTGTGATTTAGGTTAAGTCCCAGCTCTGTCTCCTCCTGTAGAGGAGCTCTGAAGTGTAAGTTACATCACAGAGTTTGTCCTGATTAGAGGCCCACTCTTACACCAGAAATTCACTGCAGCTGGGGATGTGGGCTGGAATCTTCACAGGTATGTCCATTCTGTTGGCATATGGCCAGTGTGGCTCTTGTAGCCTAAAAATTGAACCCTGGAAGAAGGCTGCAGGTGAGGGTTGTTAGAAGCAAAACACATGGACCCTGGGGGGGGGGGGGTGGATTCATAGATTCAGTGGAAAGGATCTGAGGGGATCTGGTAGGAACACACAGTTCCAGACCTCAGTAGAAGCCTTGATATTCACTTTCTTGACAGATTGAATTAGAGAACTCTAGGCTTTGAGGCCCAGGTCACAGTCAAGGGCAGAGATGAGGTACTTCACTGAAAATAGCAACATTACATGCTGAATGGTGAGACATCTCCCCTGCCCCCCACAACACGCACGCACGCACACACACACACCCTAGCCTCTTCCTTAACCCCCAGAACACTAGGAGACACACCCACCAAGTGGCAGACTGAAGGAGGGCTTATGGTTGTGAAATAGATTCAGCAAAAAAGAACCACAGATATTGGCATCTGTAGATGTATCCCCTCCCAGTGACAAAGCAGTTACACTGCCTTGTCACCCTACGGTAAATCCCACCAATTGGCTAGCATTCTTCCCCACCCAGAGTTCCCAGTTAGCTTTTTAGGTTGAGGTTCTTAAATAGAACCTGTCAGAAGACCTTTGAAGAAAGCATCTGATGTGAAAGACAGTGATCATAACAGGAAAACCAAACTTGGAATAAATAGTTAATATTGGGAGCAGAAGAAAATTTCCTGAGTGCCCAAATCTATAATTAATACTGTCAGAGAGGAAAGCGATCACATGTATGAAGTAAAGTCAGGATGTTATTGAAAGCAGTATTCAGAGGACAGAAAAAGAACTCTTTGAAATTAAAAATATGATAGCAGAAGTAAAAATAATTCAGTAGAAAGATTAGAATATTAAATTGGGGAAATGTTCCTTAAAGTCCAGGCAAAAGACAATGAGATTGATAAAAAGAGCAAAGACTGATTAGAGGAAGTCCAGCCTCTGTCTAGTAGTCCCAATAAAATAGAACAAAGTAAATGAAAGGGAAAGATGATGAAAAAGACTCAAAAATAGTTTCAGGTGCAAGACCTGAGTTGTCAGATTTAAGGGGCCCAACAACATGTTGAATGGAAAAAAAAGAAAGAGCTGCTTTTTTAAAAAATGTAATTTATTGTCAGATTGGCTAACATACAGTGTGTAAAGTGTGCTCTTATTTTCGGGGGTAGATTCCCATGGTTCATTGCTTACATACAACTACCCAGTGCTCATCCCAACAGGTGTTCTCCTCAATGTCCATCACCCATTTTCCCCTCTCCCCCACCGCCCCCCCATCCATCTTCATATGGTTCTCTGTATTTAAGCGTCTCTTATGGTTTGCCTCCTCCCCTCTGTGTTTGTTAACTGTTTTTTTCCCCTTCCCTTCCCCCCATGGTAAAGAAGAAAGAGATTGTAAAGACTTCCAAGGAGAAAAAAAACAAAACTGGCTCTGTAAAAGGATTAGCATTGGGCTTTGAATAGCAATTGAGGAAGCTACAAGACAATGGAGCAAGGCCTCCAAAATTCACCGAGAAAATTACTTATCAGCCAGAATTCTATAGCAGCCTAAATGATCAAGTGTGAGAGTAGAAAAAAAATATTTGCAAGGTCTCAAAAACAGTTAAAATATTTTTTCTTTCAAAAGCAATTTTTTTTTCTTTCAAAAGCATAAGACCTGAGTACTCTAGGCTCACAGAATATATGTTAAAAGAATTTAGAGGCCAGAGGTTCCAAATAAACCAGCCACCATCTGGAACACTGCAACAACTTTTTAACTGGTAAAAAAAAAAAATATTTTTGATCCATTGCAAAGGAGGACTGAACCAAGAAATAGGACAATATGGGAATCTCAAAACCTGGAGCCCCAATGCAGGTGGAATCATAGGAAGCTCCCAGAGTGATGGTAAAGACAGCCCAAGATGACAGCTGGGCTTGAAGGCAGCCTTGAAGGCAGCCAGTGAGTACTGAAGCAGGGCTAGAGCTGGAATGTTGACAAGAGAGGGGAAAAAATTAGGTGGCCTACCTGATATGTTTCCATATACCTAAGGGAGTTTTGTAGGTCAGTTGGAAAGTTCGGGCATGAATTTGTTACAGGCAGAAAACCCAACAACAATAGAAAAAGAAAAGACCGTTATTAACCCTGAGGTGGGACCAAGTAGGAGAAAAGAAATGGTAATCACTGTACCTAGTTTTGCGCAGTGAGTGTCGATTGAACCAAATATTGTTTTGGCAAAAAATGTAATAAAACTATTTTGGGTGTTGGAGAAAGGAAATGTATGTATGGAGAGATAAGAGAGCTAAATCTTCATCTTCCATGTTAGGAGATTAATAGCACCTAAAATGGAAAATTCAGGAAATCGCTGTATAAGAAGAAATATGAAGATAAATAGGTAGCAAAAATACAGGTAATTGTTTGAAGTTTTTGCCTCAGAGGAGCAGAATATAGATGGAGAGGGGCGGGGCAGGAGCCTGATACTCCTTTTTAAAGCAATGCACGTGTATTTTTTTTTTTTTTGAGAACTCTCAATACCAAGAAAATAACTCTTTTTAAAATTAACCTTGTGCTTTTGAGTTGTGATCTCTCCATATTCTGTTCTGTTCTTCACATTTATGCTGTTCCTGCTCAATGATTCAAAAATGTGCCGAGAGACCGTTTATGGAATGTTACCTAGTAACGGAAATAATGTCATTTATAGGTAAATTTTGTCAACAAATATTTCCTCGTCAAAAATCTGGCTTGATCTATCCCTTATATCCTTAGAAGTCCTACTAAATTAAGAAATAATGGTGTTTCATTCGTTTGAATGGTCAAATAGCTTTGTGTCCGTTAAAATCTTCATGTGGTTCAATTTAAATAGTCGTGCCTTCCTTAAGCCTAAAGTATTGGCTTTATTAAGGACCAGAGCTACATTTGAGCTTGTACCCAGGAAGGAGGAGGAGGAGAGAGCCCAGTTAAAATAATTACAAGTGAAAAGATGATTAGAATATGATAAAGACTGGTTGAAACACTTATGTAAAGCAGAACAAGAATAAAGTGCTTCCAAGTCATTGCAACCAATAGTAACTAATAATTATATAGACCATTAAGTCTGCTCAGTACTTTTCACATAAGCTATCCCATTTAGTTCTCACAATATCTCTTTAAGTTAGGTATTATTACTACTACCATTTTCAGAATAGAAAATAGAAAACCTTGCAGAGAGGTTAAGTAGACTTCTCAAGGATAAAAGGTTGATAAGTAGGATAAGGATAACATTTCCAAGTCCAATACTTTTGATAGGAACCAACCAGTTGGAAAGAGACAAGAGATAGAGTTTACCTATAGGACTTAAGGCTCCCAATTGATAATGGACTGAATCTAGTCTGGAACTCATGTTCTCCTCTGAGGTCATTGTCTGCTGCTGTGGGCTGGCGGTACCATTAATGTTAAAATTCCCCATTCCCTAAATATACTAATCACTGTTCACTGAATGGCAGATCATCATTTCCATTCATGGAGAGAACCCTTGGAGTTGGCAGAGCCCCTAAATCGGCCCTGGGGATCCAGGACTGAATTAGTTGCTCATTCCCACCCCCGGTTCCTCACAGCAGCTTGAAAAGTCAGAGACAGGAGGTGTCTGGAAGGCGTTCAGGTGCCAGTGAGACGTGCCCAAATAGAGCATAGTCCAAGAACTGGTAGTATGATGTTGAAGACCAGCATGGGCAATAACAGGTGAGGATGGAACGTAGATGGCAAATTGTGAGATAAATCATCCTTAGCAGAAAGTTTCTAACACCACATTTGTTATTTTTCTGAGTTTCTTTTGTTATTTCTCTCACAAGCCCTTTTTCTTAATCATTCCCTTTCCGTGGCATGTCTGGCTGCCCTTTTGGGTGTACCGTTCACTGCACATTTCATGTTTGTTTTCATCTTACACGTTTCCGAGGGAACCTTCCCTGCAGCGTACCTGGGGCAACTCCGAGCCGTTAATCTCCACTCCCTTCTTTCTACTACTGAGCCGAATAATAAGCACAATCCTGGCAAACAGAGGATTCTTAATACTTATTTACTGAAGGAAGGAAGGAAGTAATGCAGATGAAATGTTTTTAATTTCATAAAAGTAATAACCCCCTTTATTTGAAGCTCAAGAAGGAACAACCCATGTTTTAAAAGCAGCTCTTACCTAAATGTGATGTAGCTTTTATGGGTCTGACAGCAGAGCCACTTAGGATTAAATATTTGATGGACAGGATACTTGGTTACTCGTGAATATTGTCATATTTTCTCTCACAATCAGCTTTGTGACAGCCAGAGGATGGTAAAATTCTACCACTTTCACATTACAAAATGAGAAATTTACCCAGCTTGTGACAGTTCGGAATGATCACTTCGGCATTTCTGGGCTGACACATAGTACTCTCTGATTGTTAACATTAGAAACTATAATTTTGGACTTGTACAGTACCTGACATCTAAAAAGGTTTCTCTTTTGCTTTTTAAAATAATCTACTTTTATATTCATGTGGGTGATAAAACCTTCTGTATGTTTCTCAACCTTTATCTCCCCCCGTTGTAAGTTTGCTTTGTGCTTGGTAACCACTGACAGATGTAGACACCTGATCAGCTATTAGAATGTCTTTTTTGTTTGTTTTGAAGGACTTAAGCTTTTCCTGTAAAGAAGAAAATAACTTACAGCAGAGAACTGTCACTTTAATTGCATATGAAAATACTGTTACTTAAGCAGTTGTTAAATATTTATGAACCATGTATATATAAGAGTGGAAGAGTGCAGGCACTTTCTGTAAGTATACTTTTACTATAGCTAAGAAATGAATGCCTCATCAAATCCTTGCATAGTGAATCAACAGATAGCTGAAGAGATCATTGAATCTAAGAAATTAGAAGGAAATATGAACCTGATTTTTTATACAGCATCCTATGACTTAATATTTCTTTTCAGCTTAGTGTGAGCTTTTAATGAGCAAGATGGTACCCGGTACGGCACAGCTGTTTCTGATTTCTGCTGTTGAATATAGACCAACATGTAACTAACTCCCCATCAGCATTCGCAGCAGAGGAAAACCCTCAGTTCTTCCTCTTGGTGCTTGTGACTTCTTAGAGATTCTAAGTAAAACTGTGTCAAATGGCTTTTAACATTTAACTTTCAAGCTTAAAAGCATTCTGTGTTTTCCATCAGGCAAGCTGTGTTCCTGTCCAAATGTGAATCAAGGGCAGAATAATACCGCTTTGATTTTTGTTACTGCCTGGCATTTTGGTTTTTTTTCTAGATTTCGGGCCAAACGTGGTACCTTCTGAGGAGTACCTAGTTCTGAAGTTCTGTTCTCTGGCAGTTAAGATGCTGTGATGCCTTCAGTGTGTTCGCAGTGGATTTTGATTGCCAGGGATTTCTGTTTTTAGCTTGGTTCAGTTTCACCATAGTGTGTCCAGAATAGATTTCATTGTAATTCTCCTACTTGTTTCTGTTGTGCTTCTTGTATTTGTGGATTCTTGTCTTTAATCAGTTCTGGAAAATTCTCTGCCATTGTCCTTTCAAATGTCACCTCTTCTCCATGTTTTAACAACTTTATTGAGAGATAATTCACATACCATACCATTCACACATATGGAGTACACAATTCCATGCTTTTAATATGTTCATAGGGTTGTGCAAATATCACCATGATCAAATTTAGGTTTTTGTCACCCCAAAAGGAAACTTCGAAGCCAATTAGCAGTCACTCCTCCATTGTACACAACCCCTCCTCCTACCCCCACTGCCCTACACAGCCACTAGTCAACTTTTTTGTCTTCATGGATTTGCCTATTCTGAACATTTCATTCATACAAATGAAATAATATAATATGTGGCCTTTTGTGACTGCCTTCTTTCCCTTAAAAAAATGTTTTCAGAGTCTGTCCACGTTCTGGTGTGTATCAGTTCTTCCTTTTTATTGCCAAATCATTTTCCATTATGTGGGTACATCACATTTTATTTCTCCTGTCATCAGTTGATGGACATTTAAGTTATTTCCAGTTATTGACTACTGTGAATAATGGTTCTGTGAATATTCTTGAACAGGTTTTTGCTGGACATAGGTTTTCATTTCTCTTGGGTATATATCTAGGAATAAAATTTCTCAGTCAAATGGTAACTTTAACATTTTATGAAACTGACAGCCTGTTTTTCTAAAGCAGCCGCACCATTTTCTATCAACACCAGCAATGTATGAGGGTTCTAGGTTCTCTACAGTCTTGCTAACACTTGTTATTATCAGATTTTTTTTGATAGCCACGTCAAGTGGGTGTGAAGTGATATATAATTGTGGCTTTGATAGATATTTTCCTGGTGACTGTGATTTTAAACATCTTTTCATCTGCTTATTGGCCATTTGCAAATCTTTGGAGAAATGTCTTTTGGCCCGTTTTTAATTTGTAATTGAATTATTTTTTATTAGCGAGTTGTAAAAGTTGTTACATATATTTGTGTTGTATATATATGTATATACGTGTGTGTATATATATATATATATTTTTTTTTTTTTTTTGAGGGAGAGTGAGCGCATGACCATGGGAAGGGCAGAGGGAGGGAGAGAATCTTAAGCAGGCTCCATGACCAGTGCAGAGCCTGATGTGGGGCTAGATCTCATGACCATGACATCATGACTGTGAGATTGTGACCTGAGCCAAAATCAAGAGTCAGACGCTTGACCAACTGAGCCACATAGGCCCCCTGATTATATGTTTTGAATACAAATACCTCATCAGAAATAGGATTTGCAAATATGTTCTCCCATTGTGTGGGTTGTCTTTTAACTGTATTGATGAAGCACAGAAGTTTTAATTTTATAGAGCCCAATGTATCTACTTTTTCATTTGTCACTTGTGCTTTTGGTGTTCTAAGATGAATACCTTGAGTTCACGATGCTTCCCATTTTTTTGATACCGGGGCTTCTCTACCTTGGCTGCACATTGGAATCACCTGGGGAACTTAAAAATTCCTGAAGCTCAGGCTGTGCTCTAGAACAATTAAATGAGACTCTCCTGGAGTGGGGCCTAGGCATCAGTGGTTTTATAGTTCCACAGGTGATTCCAGTGTGCAACCAAGGTAGAGAACCAGGGCTCTGTATCCCTCTGGGATCGGAATGGACATACAATATCTTTTGTATCACTTCATATTGCTTATCCTCTCTTTTACATTTGCCATTTAGTTATTTCTCTGTGTTACATTCTAGGCAACCTCTTCAAATCTATCTTCCAGTTCACCCGTTCTCTTGAGCAACATTTCACCTATTTCGCCCATCCATTCAGTTTTATGTCTGTCAATTTTGTTTTTCTTTTTTGTAAGTTCCAGGTGAGACTTTAAGATTTCATGTTGCTTGTTAAGTTTTGTGATTTTACTTTTTTTTAGAGCTTTTTTTTCTATTTTATTTTATTGATCTAATTTAATGTCAAACTGGATAACATACAGTGTGTAAAATGTGCTCTTGGTTTCTGGGGTAGATTCCCATGGTTCATTGCTTATATACAACACCCAGTGCTCCCAGCAATAGCACTACGTGGAGCTTTTTTTTTTTTTTTTTTTTTTTAAGTTTATTTATTTAGCGTGAGAGAGAGAGAATGTGAGAGCAGGGCAGGAGCAGAAAGAGAGGAGGAGAAAGAGAATCCCAAGCAGACTCCGTGCTATCCGCACTGAGCTCCATCTTATGAACTGTGAGATCATGACCTGAGCTGAAATCAAGAGTCTGATGCTCAACCGACTGAGCCACCCAGGAGCCCCAGCCTTTTTTTGGAGCATTTAATGCATTGTTTTGGTATATAGTATCCATTAATTTAAGTATTGGAAATCTTTGGTGGTCTAATTTTCTTGTTTGTTGTTTCAGCATATTGTCACTCATGGTGGCTTGTTTCCTTGGGTTTTTACTCTTTTACCATGCACACATATTTGGTTGATTTTAGTAAGTGGTGCCTAAACAGGATGCTTTCTTACAGAGATTTGTGTTTGTTCTTTCTGGGATTCAGGAATACCCCCAGCCTGGAACCACTTTGGCCTTTTTCCTGAGTTCCCAGCTTAATACAAGAGATATCAACATTTGCCCTCAGGGCAACCTTCCCTTGCTTATCACATATACTTCAGCTCATGTTTTTTGTTTTGTTTTACTTTTTTAAGGGGGACCTTGGGACTTCCCCTTACTGTATTTGAGCCTAACTATGTATTGGTAAATAGGTCTTGTGAAGGATATACAGTATTAAATCGATTATAAGACTTTGCCATTTATATGATGCATTTTTCTCATGTACCAGTGAGAAAGAGCAAAAACAGTCCATTAAACTGACAATACTTTTTTATTTCTTAAAGAGTTCTTTTTAGAGTCATTTTAACATTGACTTTTATCATAGATCACTCTTGTGTACATCTAGAAAAATATAAGCAAAATAAATTTGTTACGGTATTCATAAAACTTTCTCACATTCACACTCCAACAGGTCTGAATTACTATCTCCTTTGACTCACTGATGTCTGTGATTTTTCAGCAAATACAGTCCCCTGTGCCATCAAAAGCATTGCAATGCAACATTTCTTAAAAGAGTGTTATACTGGCATTTTTTTCCAAATAGTTGACATCCATTTTGGATGTTTTGATGCACATGCACAGACCACGTGAGCCAAGTCCTACTGCCTCCAGACAGAGTGATTTGGAGATACATTCTGATTTCAGAGATGTTAAAATGTAGAAAATAGGTGCATCTTAGAATTGATGAAATTACGTTGTTCCTTTATTAAAAGGAAAGGCCTTTCTGAGTATTTAGACCAGTGCCACTCAAAGAGTATCTTGCAGGCCAATGCCATTCTGTAAATGTGTTACTGGTCTAAAAAGGTATAAGTACAGAAATTGAGAGTAAGCACTTAGGGACTTCTTTAGTAATTACACCAAAAACTTTTGTCAGTTGGATCTAATAATAAAAAAAATGGACTTGTATTTAATATGTATTGTAATTTAATTTTCTGGCAGCGGATCAGTACGTTATTTTTTTTTTAATTTTTAATTTTTTAAAATTTTATTTTTTTAAATTTTTTACATTTATTTATTTTTGATAGGCAGAGAGAGACAGAGCACAAGTGGGGGAGGGGCAGAGAGAGAGAAGGAGACACAGAATCCAAAGCAGGCTCCAGGCTCCGAGCTGTCAGTACAGAGCCCAATGAGGGGCTCGAACTCACAAACCGCGAGATAATGACCAGAGCTGAAGTTGGACGCTTAACTGACTGAGCCACCCAGGCACCCCAAATGTTTAATTTATTTTTGAGAGAGGGAGACAGAGTGCAAGCAGGGGAAGGGTAGAGAGAGGGAGACACAGAATCCGAAGCTGGCTCCAGGCTCTGAGCTGTCAGCACAGAGCCTGATGCGAGACTCAAATGCACGAACCGTGAGATCATGACCTGAGCCATAGTCGGACACTTAACCAACTGAGCCACCCAGGCACCGACGTATGTTACTTTAGAAATAGAAAAGCAAAATGGGTCCTTCACCACTGATACTCTGAATGGCATTGATCTTAATAGTTCTCAAAGTTTAGCTTCCAGCAAAATCACCTGGATAGCTTGTTAAAAGACAAGTCTCTGTGCTTTGGGTTAAGTGTGGGATGGGATGTGAGAATTTGTATTTCTACCAAGTTCCCAGTTGATGCTGATGCTGCTGTTCTAGGAACCTCACTTCCGGAAACACTGCCTTGGACCACCACACTGCTAGAAGCAGAAATATTTCCAGCTCGGTTTATAGGGCAAGAAATCCTGATGTTCTCTTGGAAAATGCCTGCTTCTCGTGAACACTCTTAATGAATTTAAAATAAGCTCTCTCAACTTGAGTTTCATCTCCTTTCCTTGATACACTGTCGAGAACACCACTGACTTGCAGAGCTGACACAATCCATGGAGGCTCCGGGGTACATGTGATTTTATTTGATTAGATGATCACACTCTTAGTAGAGCAAAATGTGCCTTTTACTTTTTAAGCAAAGTGGTACCATGATTTGGGTATACATAAGCTCCCAGTTCTTAAATAATGCTGCGGACGATCTGTCAAAGCATTCTAGGGTCTGACCAAGTAGCACAAGTGCCCAGGATAAACCTTCGTGGTGGCATAGTGGCATAAACCAGACAGCACACCAGGCTTCTGGGATATTTGTGTTGCTTTGTTGAAGTGACAGGAGGAAGCATCTTTATGAGACGCCTGTCTTGAATATCCACAGCATAGCTCCTGGCAACAAGTGTCATCTTGAAGAATGTGTATTAACCTTAGAGACCTTGATAAATGACCTTTTAGGGGAAAATTAATATCTTCAGACCAGTTGAATATATTAATCATTGGTGCCATGGGCAGAGTAAATTTTTTTTCTGGCTGCCATGGCAAATACTATAAATCTTTGCAGCGTCCACAGGCAACATTTATGGCCCACTGAATGTTAGCCGCTGCCTGCCATTTGCTGGCATGGGAATACTTTACATCCCCTGAGTTCTGGTGTTGTAACGTGCTAGCAACGTTCTTAGAGTTTTAAACCAGTGTTTCTCCAACTTCGATGCATCTGAATCACCTAGATAACCTATTAAAGATCTAGGACAGGACCTGAGATTCTGCATTTCGTAGAAGCTTCCAGTGATGCCATTGTTCCTGCTCTGAAGACCACACTTTGAGTGGCAAGATGCTAAACGCTTTTGAACCACCTCCTTTCAGAAGGGTACCCCTTCTTTCAAACTAGCAAGTGGGGTCCTGGCATAGCTCTTCACCCAGAAAAGAACATTAGCCTCCTCACCCAAACTAGTCATTGCCCACATCCTTCTGTTCACTTAGAACATTCTGCTTACTCTGTGGACAGTCTTCTCATCAGGAACCACTCCTTTTATGTCTGTGTCCTTTAAGGTCTTTTTGCTTTGGTCATTAAAGATGTCAACTTTATTCCCATCAGAAAATGCTGTTGAGCCAAGAGTTGTGATGAGTGTCACCCTGAAAGTAACCCCACAGCATCATATCAAAGGAACAAACCCCCAAGTCCCAAGGAGAAGTGTAGGATGCAGGCTCTGTGCTGTGCCACCTGATGACGTCCTCAGAAGGCTATAGTTTTCACATGCAAATCCAACTTAGTGATCAGTGGTGCATGGAAGTGAGTACCGCTTTAATAACATAGTTTCATTGCTTGCTTTGGTCTCGAGGGGGCAATAGAAGTGATGAGAAGAGATATTATTAGAGTCTATGTGCAGCCATTGCTCACTGTGAGGCCCTCGTATGCTTCTGTTCCCAAGGAGCAAAAGACAGTATTCTAACAGGGATTATCTCAAACAAGGAAATCTACTCAGATCTGAACGTGAAAGCTGGATTCCTCTCCTGGCGGAATGTATCAGTGATGCATTTAGTTGTGGTAGCAAACCTGACTCACAGTGGCTTAGGCAGATGGGGTTTTTATTCTACCATGCAAACAAGTCTGCAGTTAGGTGGCTGCTGGCATGCGTGTGAGAGTTGGTGGCGTACCTCTTTGCCTTTCCCACCTGAAGGTTGCAGGGTCTGTGGTGAAGCTCCAGATACAATGTCTGTGTTCAAGGCAGGAAGCAGAGGAAAGGCTGTCCTATGTCTGGACCCACCAGGGAAGCAAAATCTGTCCACAAAATCTCCAGCAAATTTCCCCATCTGTCTGTTGACCAGAACTGTTGGCATGAGCACACAGAGGGGCCTGGGAAAGCTCGTGTTTATCTGGGCCACCTTAAAAGCTGTTGGGGTTCTGTTAGGGGGAAACAGACACTGGTTAGGCACCTAACCATATGCCATACCTAACGTAACCAGAAGCAAAATTTTTCTGCCCTCTGTGACTAAACTTTGCTCTTTTCTTAGAATCCGATATTCATTACTAGGAAATAGGAGAAGTATATGCTGAGAGGGAGGCTTGGTACAGGGAAGAAACAGCCTTTCGACACCCAAACTTGATTCCTTCTGAGTCAGATACATATGCACATTGGGTTTTGAAGGAACAAATTACACCTAAAATTGAAAGGAATGGTAAACGGACATTGTGCACACAAAGTAGCTTGGAAATTCAAAAACAGAATTTCCAAAGTCATAAATATGGCAGTACCCCTTATCCTACAGTTTTATTAGCAAGTTCAAGTATTAAACAGCTTGTGTTGTCAGCTTAATGAATCCCTAATGACTCTGAAAGAAAACCTTGTACTATTAATTATAATTAGAATGCCTCTTGGGACCCTTCAAGATTCACTTCTTGATAAGGAGCAATCAATAAGGTGTTTGGATAAAGAATAAAGCAACCTGGAACATGAAAATCGTGAGAGTATATTCCTTTTAAAAATGTTCCTTGGACATTGATTCTTAAGTAATAAACATCTTACCAGTGATGTTACTGTGTTTGCTGTTGATTTTTAGACAACATTTTGTATCAAGTAGAGTTAATTAGACCTGTGTGAGATTATGATTTTCCACACTTTTGAGCTGGGTAACTGCCTTTTCCCCCCTCTCCTTCTTCATTTAACCTTATTAAAATAATTTAGTTGCTAGAAGTTAACTCTTCTTTTGAAGATGAAGAAAAATGCAATTTTGAGGAGAGGGCGATGTATTTCTCTTGATTAAAAACATGGTGCGTATGGTCAAGATCAGGCTTTTCAGGTTGGCTTTGTAACATTTTGAAGGTGATTGCCTTGTTTAATCCCCTTTCTCCGTGCTTTCTGGCTCTGAATTAGCTCAGACATTTTTATCTGTAGCCTGGTCACTGGATGAAAGGGAATGATGATTTCTGTCTTGTGCAGATTTTAGAATTTGGAGGAGAATAGTGAAATAAAAGGCAACGTTTAATTTTATTTTACTCATCTAGAGGAAATAGAAGTGTTTCACAGGCTCCTGTACAAAGTCTGGCAGGAGATGGTGATTATGAAAAGATATGGGTGGGGCCTCCTTTACTGTGTCTCGAGTCTGGAGATTAGTTCTTAGAATTCCCTTTCCTGCTTCCAAAAAGAGTATAAAATAGTTCGTGTCCAGGTCTAAAGGATGGGCAGGGTCTCGGTAGGATTATGTGGCAGAGATAGAACAAAGGAGAATTTCAGAGTTTTTCATATACTCCTCTGAGTGAATGAACAAGACTCCAGGTCCCTGGGAGCTATGAACAGTGGGAGGCTGGGCTCTAATTTCACATCACATTAGCTCATCTGCCCTTTTGACATACTTGTAAGTGTTATCCCCTCTTTCGTGTTTGCACAGAACTTGGAAACTGCTTCCACCACGGCACTTGGCACTTTGGGTCCTGAGCTGTGCCAGGGCTGAGAGCTCCTCGTGGGCAGACCCAAGAACTCAAACTCTAGGGGGCAAGGAGTGTGTGCTGTCTTATTTTCTGTCTTCCTTGGCACCAAATAAATAGATGCATGAATGGGGACGCCTGGGTGGCTCAGTCAGCTGAGTGTCCGATTTCAGCTCAGGTCATGATCATGGTTTGTGGATTTGAGCCCTGCGTCGGGCTCTGCGCTGAGAGCTCAGAGCCTGGAGCCTGCTTCAGATTCTGTGTCTCCCTCTCTCTCTGCCCCCACCTGCTCGCTCGCTCTCGCGCGCTCTCTCTCTCTCTCTCAAAAATAAACATTAAAAAATTAAAAAAATAAATAGATGCATGAATGCAGAACTCCACTCTGATTGTTAGTTTTTATGTCATTTTATGATCCACATTTTCATTGGAAAGTCGGGCCTGCTTTCACTGTACTTATTCAACTTGTTTTGAGAGAATTCTCGGTATGACTTTGAAGGGTACTTGAAATATCTTGACCTTTTCTTTTCAGAGCACAGTGATTAGAGGGGATACCTTGTGCAGCAGTCAAGGGAAAAAATGGAGTTGAAGAGAATGAAAAAGGCGTTGAGGTTGATGGGCATGGACACATTCAGGTTTTGAATTAACCTTACACGTTGCCGCCTAAGAAACATGCAGTAAAATGGGCAGCTCTGTTGTTCTTGGGAGATGAAAATATTCTCTCAGCTCTGCACAACGAGGCTGTAACATTGAAACGCTGCCAGCCTCCCCACCGGGCAGCCTGCCCACGCTTCACCCAGGCACTGAGTTCTTTCTCAGCTGCTCTGGCGTCTGTGCCCTTCCTGCCGTTCCCCGCTTTGCCAAAGGCCGGCCTCCCTGAGCCATGCGAGAATCTGCCCTTTGTTGTACTTGAGCAGAGATCATTTCCAACATTTCAATTGCTCTTCCCCTGGCCAGCCAGAGAGAGAGAAGCAGTGTGACAGCTGTTGGACTCCAAAGTCCAAATGGAAGGGCTGTTTGGAAGTTAAGCATCCCATCCTGGACGTGAGTGGCCTCCCTCCAGGTCCTCCTGGGTTCAGAGTGGTAGTCGGGTGGGCCTTTGTCCTAAGCGATACTGCGAGAGATTCCACAGTGCTTTTAGCTCTGGAGCTCCTGTTATGAGTCATCTGGAGAATTCTTTCAGAGACACTCAAGCTTGGGCACGTGTGTCAGTTACCAATGCAAAACAAAACTACTTCACAACTTAGTGGTTTCTGTTTTGTTTGTTATTGCTCCCCAGTCCATCTGACAGTTCTGATGTGGGCTGCACTCGGCTGATGGTGCTGATATATCTGGAGTTAGCCGAAAATATATATGTACTCTGATATATCTGGAGTTAGCAGCTAGAACTGGCTGGTGGAGGATGGCCTCACCTGTGTGCCTTTCTGTTGGCCAGCTGTTGGCTGGAGCTATAGGGGTGACTGGATTCCAGGAGTGGGAGTAGAAACACGCGAGGCCTCTTGAGGCTTAGGGTCGAAAGTGGTGCTTCATCACTTCCGCTGCGCGTTGACTAAAGCAGGTCAACCGGTCACATGACCGGTCCACTTTCAAAAGATAGACTGTTGGACTCCCTTCCCCCGTTGCTGAGAGGAACTACAAAGGAAAATTGCAAGGGCGTGGATGCAGAGAGGGAAAGGCTTGGTGTCAGGCTTTGTAGTCTGTCACAGTGTGTGATAAGAGAGGCAGCGTGAAGCAGTGTGTTGCGCCTGCATGTGTGGATGTGTTTTCTAAGGCTTCTAGACTTCTGGGAGGCACAGGCAGGTGTGTGTGACAGAGAAGGTGTGGGGCAGGTGCTGAGTTTTCCACACACCCCCACAACCCCTTTTCCCTTAACAGGTCTCATTGAGGCTGCCACAGGTAATCACAAATACCTTTCTTCACCTCACAGGTATCAGACCCTTGATCCCTCTGCCCCTCTACATGGCCAGTGCGAGGTATTAAATGTATGTAACTGCAAGGTGAGGCCTGAATGATGCAGTGGTGCTCATTGACGTGCCTTTGCTGTTTGCTGCTCACATGAAAAACAAAAAAGAGATAGCAGGTTTTTGTCTTTTTAGAAAAAGTATCTCTAGTTTTAAATTTTTTTAACTTTTAATTTATTTTCAAAGAGTGAGCACAAGTAGGGAAGAGGGGCAGAGGGGGAGAAAGAAAATCCCAAGCAGGCTCCACACTAAGCGCATGGCCTGGTGTGGGGCTCGATCCTATGACCCTGGGTTCATGACCTGAGCCGAAATCAAGAGTCAGATGCTCAACCACCTGAGCCACCTAGGCGCCCCTGGATAGCAATTATTAATCCCAATTATTAAGCTATTATATGGTGCTTTGGACATAATTCTTACCTTAAGATTGAAATACAGTGACTCAGCACCTGAGATTTTCCTTCTCAGACCAATATAAATTCACATCCCACCTAATAGCTATGCACGTCCCTGGTATGTGTATTTTTGTATATTCACCTCACCCTTGACTTCCTCTTAGTTATCCTACTCTAATTTTTATTTCTGTTACCCTCATGGTGGCCTATGAGGCCCTGTATAATGGGCATCCTCCCTTCCTGGCCTCACCTCTCTGACCTCATCTCCTCCCTATCTCCCCCGGCTATCACTGCTGTAGACACACCAGCCTCCTTCTGTTTCTCAAACACCTGGTCACACTGCCATGTCAGGGTCTTTGTGTGAGCTGTACCCTCGTCTAGAAAGTTCTTCCCTCACACATCACTTTGGTTAATATCCTTACCTCCTTCAGGTCTTTGATTAGATGCCACCTTTTCAATGAAACCTACACTGACCCTCCCGTTCAATACAGTATGCTTAGCCCCTTCACCACAACATCCAAACCTCCTTCCCTGCTCTACATTTTCTTCTTTCCTTAACACCAAGCACCTTGTAGTACACTAGATAATTCAGCCATCTATAGTATTAATTGCATAGTGTCTGAACTTCCTCCTCTTGGGTGTTGGGCTTCCCCAAGACCACCCCAGGACCAATGATTCACTGGGAAAACTCAAAGGACTCAGTGTAATAGTTATAACCATGGCTATGATTTATTGTAGCAAAAGGACACAAAGCAAAATCAGCAAAGAGAAAAGGGGCCTGGAGTGAAGTCTGGAGGGGGAAACTGGATGCTAGTTTCCAAGGATCCTCTCTCAGTGGATCCAAAGGACATGCTTAATTTCCCTAGCAGAGAGTTGTGACAACACGTGTGAAGTGTTGCCCATCAGGGAAGCCCATTAGAGACCAAGCGCCCAGGGTTTTCACTAGGGGCTGGTCATGTAGGCACGCTCTTCCTGGCATGTCCCAAAACTGTAGCCTCCCAGAAGGAAAGCAAGTGTTCCCAAATAAACTATATTTCTTGCTTGCACAAATAGTTTAGGCAGAGCAAGACACCCTTACTAGTCCTGGGAATGGTTGCCCAGAAATCCAAGTTCCCAAACGCCAGACGAGGGCCAGTCTTGGAAGCAGGCCTTTCTAATGATGGCAGTCTCAGGCCTGCTGCGATAACTCTTCTGTCCACACCATGCAAGAATATGAGCTCCTTGAGGACAGAGATCTTTGTTTTGTTCCATGATGTATCCCCTGGAACAGTGTTTGACACATAGTAAGTGCTCAATAAATCTTTACCAAACGAAGAGATGGAACTCAGACGCTTGAGTGGACTTTCTCTCCTGATGTACCCTAGTGAGGCTTTACCCGAACCGGCCGATGCCTATACTCCCACCCAAGGCAACTCCCTGTCCGGGAGGCTTGAAATACACTGAGCTTCCACATCCTAATCAAATTCTCTTGTTTCACGTGTAAGTCCATCTCCTCCACAAAGTGTCATTCTTATGATGGGCTCCTGCAGCAGAGGAGCTGGAAAGGACCTTCTCCCCCCACAAGTCCATCTGTGCAGGAGCAACGCGTGCAAAGCAGCCTGGTTAGTTGCTTAGTGAAGACCCCGGTCTCTTGATCCCATTTTGCCCCTTTAACCACATCTGCTTTTTTGCGGTAGCACAGTGCTAAGTAAATGTTATATTGTCCTTGAACATTGTTAGCTGGTTTGGACCAAACAGTGGCCCGGGTTGACCATTTGACTTGTGTCCAGTTGTGACATTTATGCAAGCAATGTCTTAGTTTCTTCTCTTAATGTTTATCCTTGAACGCAAAAGTGCCACGTTAAAGGACTTTTCCCCCCACACCATATACGTATCCTTGCTTTTCTGTGTTTCCAGATCCCGAAACCGTTTTTCACTGTGACTCTGTAAACTCTGTAGTTTACCTATTATCACAGACTCTTCAGGTAAAAACCTCATTTTTCATTTCCCGCTCCCTCAGTAATAGAAAGATTAAGCTAATTTCAAAACTACTTGTGTCAGGATTTCATCCCACCTGGAAAATCTATCTATTTCATCAGAAGCTTGCTTGTCACATTCCGAAGTTTGACAAATGGATGGAATGAATCATTTCTTGAGATTCAGCAAGAGGCTCCCAGCCCACGTTCTGTGTCTCCACTTAGGATTGGTCTCGGCTCAAAAATACCGACCTGAATTCATTAGCAGGAAAAGATGAAAGGTTTCCAAAAGGAGTATCATGGTACCCTCTTGCCATATAAATCGTACGTAACATTTGCTATCAAAATTAAGTTTTGATATTATTGCAAGGATGTGTTGAAATACCATTCCTACTGAGAGAATATGCCAGGTTGGCATCTTAATAACAATCCTACCGAATGCTGAGTCACTTTTGTACAGGAAAATATTCTTCTGAATGGAAGGGGAATTATGAATCTATTTTTAGGACAAATAAAAAATAATTGCACATCAAGGTTCCTGGACTGATCAGATGAATTAATATTTCTGGCTAAGAAATGATAAATTCTGAGGGAGATAAACTGTCAGGGAGCATTCACCAGCAACTTTAACAAATGACTTGATCTTGACAGAAACGTTTTAAATACTGCTTCTAGCTGTTTAAAGTATTTAGTCATTTTGACAAGATTGGGTTAGCCTTTCCTGAAACTTTAAAAAATCTGACATGAAAAAAAAATGGAATCATATGCCATGACATTACAGTACTTGGCTAGTGCTCTTGAAGGCAGCGACCTTGTTACTTTCTACAAGTGGTAAGGACCTTAAAAGAAGTTCTGTCCCAAGTTCTTCATTCTAAAGGTGAGAAAACTGAGGTCCGGAGAGGTGCAGTGTCTTGACGAAGGCCACACAGTAAACTAATAGCAGAGTACAGAACAGGACTCAGGTCCTTTCAATTTCAGGTAACTGTACCATTCTGATCCAATTTTATGTTCTAAAGCAGTGGTTCTCACAACCCAGCAGGCCTCGAAATCACCTGGAGGGCTTGTTCATACACAGGTTGCTGGGCCTACTACAGAGTATCTATTTCCAGAGGTCTGGGCTAGGGGCAGGGAATTTGTATTTTTGTCAAGTTCTCAGGTGATGTTTGATGGTCCTGATGCTGTGACCATACTTGGAGGACCACTGAGTTAAGGGGTAGAGGGAATGGTCAGGAAACTAAGAATAAATGCAAAATTTTCTTGGGGTCGGGGCGGAGGTGGGGAGAGGAATGATCGATTTTAGCTAGTCCTGAGTATCTTTGTACTCAGACAATGGAAGATCTGTTAGTAATTTTATTTTTCCCATTGCACTTGTAATTATTATTAAATAAGGTTTCTACTGTTTGCACAAATAGCTGGTAAATTGCTTACCTGACTTAGAATTATGATGCACTGGGTGCCTGGATAATGGGTGAAAGGGACCATAGCAAACCAATGCCAAGGAAAAGAAAATACCTAAGATCTATCTTAAAATATGGAATGATGGCTAATTGTAAACAACTCTTCAGAATCTAAGTCCTCACCAGGAAATCCTCAAATTGTCTTTATTCATGTTGAATATTCACATTCATGTCGGAAAAAGGAGAGCCAGAAGTGATGACTGAAAACAAACAAAATCAGGTAATTGAGTTGACAGAGGGAATTGAACTTAAAGCAGAAATTGAATCAAATTGCCAGAAATGCGCTTTAGGTGTTCCTCGGTGCTACAGAATGGGAAGTCTTCCGAATATTAAGATTAAATCTAAAAACTAAATTCGCTCAATAGATTCTAAGACACATCTTTTCATTAACAAAGGTTCTTTACTTATTTCCTGTTTTTATCTTTTTGTTGCTATTCATTAGCTAGTTAGATTTAAATGGATGCTTTTTAATATGTTGAGACAAAATCAATTTTGGTGGTAGCATCCTTCCCTCCCACCTTCTTCCAGAAACCTTCTCCCTGCCAAAAAGAAACACATATTTCTTTGCCCAGAATCCCTCTTTATTGTCCCTCTAACCTTCCTTGAGTGGGTAAAAATTACTCCTTGCTGACCTAGAGGCTAAATCAAGGTTTGGGGAGAAGGGGAGAGAAAAGAGAGCAGGGGGTGGAAAGGAAACCAAGTAGATTCTGGGACTTAAGAAATCTTTGGTGTATAAAAGGTTCTGAAGCATCTGGAATGGACAAAGGGATTGGAGAGTGGGGAAGGGGTTTGAGGAAGTATTACTGAGGGTTATGAATGGATTTCTATTATTGTACTTTGAAAGACAAGTAAAGAAAGGAGCTGCTTTTTGATGATCTGTAGCTGCCAAAAGAGATGTGGCTCCAGGATTGGACCACATGGGTCCTTGGATTTATTAGGTTTACCCAAAGTACCTAAGACTCAATCTCTGCTCTAATAAAATTTGTTTGCAAGAGGGAATCCAGGGAATCCGCAGAAAATTAGGTTTCCAAGGAAACTGGCCTGGACAGGATGAGGGGAACACTATGCCTGTCTCTTGGTTGACAAATATTTACAGTCACATGGAAGCTCTTGGCAAGATGGGAAGCTTTCCCTATTGCTCTAGCAGAACTGGTGAAAGAGGTAGAGGTCTGGAGGTCCAGGAGAACACTTGAGACTGCAAGCTTCAGAATGGGGAAAATCTACTCTGGCTTTCAAAAAAGGGTTTTGATTAAACACTCTGAGTTAGCTTTCCATTCTTGGGAAACTACATCAGTTATCTACTGCTGCCTAACAAACTGCCTCATGAGACTCAGTAGTTCAGAACAACAATAATCATTTGTTTTGCTCAAAAATCAGAAATTTGAGTAGGGTTCATCTCAGTAGAGATGGCTTGTTTGTTCTGTTATCAGCTGGGAGGGTTCAACTTCGGACTAAGGGAACCATTATTCAAGATGGCTCACTCACAGGGGTGGCAAGTTGGTGCTGGTTGTCTCTTGGGAGCTCATCTGGCGTTGGGAGCCTTGGTTCCTCTCCACATTGGCCTTTCCACAGACTGACTGCCTGGGCTTTCTTACACCATGGTGGCTGGATTAAGTGAGCACCCTGAGAATATGGCAGAAGTGCATGGCTGTTCATGACCTAGCCTTGGATGTCATATAGCGTCACTGCTAAAGTACTCTGTTGGTCAGAGCAGTCACAGTGGGCATCGGGGCTCAAGGGGAAGGGGAATGAAAAGGTTCTGGAAAAGCATGTGGATGGGCTGTTGTGGACATTTCTGGGTAATGTAGCCTGCCACACAGGGGAACCTGAGACATGCTTTAGGCTTTAAATTAGTGTCTCCCTATTTCTCATCTTGTTTCTTTCCCCCCTTTTATCCCTGTAGACAGAATGCTTGGCCCTTACTAATAGTCTAATCCCAGAAACCGCCCCATTCTTTTTCTTGCATCTTTGTTTTAGAAGCCAGTTTTGGCCATTTTTAAACATTTTGGGCCACAGACCTGGAAAGGAGAGAATAAAAAAGAATTGAACAGGAAAAGCAGAAGTTGCAAGTGTTCATCAGTGGCTTTGCCAGCCAGCAGAGCCCTTCCTCACATGCCAAGAGGTCCATCAATTTGAGAACTTCACCTGTAGTTGCCACTATATTTATTGTAAACACTCCTTGTCTTAGTTCAGGTTCCCCTAAAGTATACCCTGAGATAAGGATTTGGGAACAGGTAGTTTACATGGGAGGTGATCCCAAGAAGCATAGTGAGGGAGTACAAAGTGAGGTCAAGGGGAGAAAACCAACAAACTGTGTGATGATAAGCAGGTTACTTGTAGGCAGCTGGGGCACAATGCAATGGGGACCTTTCAGAGCTGGTGTAGAAACACACCGTAGCGTTGTCCCTTAGGAGGAGTGAGTAATGTGGCGTGTTTGTCTACCAGTTCCTGTCCCTTATTAGTTGGGTGCATTAACTCTAACACCTCCAGCCTACCCCATGTCCAGACCAAACACACCCATAAAGCCAGGGAAAGGCTTCAGGCAAAGAGCACCAGTCTTTACACGATCTCCCAGATGATCCGGCTGCTTCAGTCCAAGACAGAGAAGCAGAGTGCTGAATGCCAAGTAGTTTTCTCCCCTCTTACCAGCGACCCCCCTGTCCCTTGGCCATCTCCTCTGCTCCGTGGCTGTGGCCTTGTCTTTATCGTCTCCCATCCCAAACCATGGTTTGAGATGTGTTTGCTTACCTGTCTTACCATGATTTGTGTTCTATTCATTCTATCCTTCTCATGGATATAGACCTAGTCGTCATTTTAAGCATGAGGATAGGCCCTGCGGTCCCCTTCTGATGTGGGAAATTTGAGAGTTCCCTAAATGGGCCAGGTCAAAGTAACAGTAGTTCTAGATAGAGGGTGCAGGAATTGAAGGAAAAGACTGTGTTTTTAGGCCCGTGTTTAACGATGGGGCTCCCAGACCACCAGCGTAACTGGCTGTGAGTTCATACCGGAGGGCAGTTAACTGAGGAGCCTCACTGCATAGGCTTTGGATCGAGTGCCCGTGTTTGAATCTCAGAGCTACTCACTCGTGTGTTCCTCCTAGGCAAGTTACTGGAGCCTTCTGTGCCTTATTTTCCTCATCTGCAAAGTGTGTCATAGGATTGTTTTGTGGATTAGATGAGATAGGACATGAAATGCATTTAAAATGATGCCCAGCAATCACTAAGCATTCAGTAACGTTGTTGTTTTATTATTCTGGCCCATATCTCAGACCTAGTGAATCATAATCTCTGAGGATGGAGCCTGGAAACCTGAATTTTCTCACCAGCCCCTGAAGTTTGAACACCACTGCTCCAGGCTGAGAGGTAGAGAGAGATCAGGTGATGTCAAGACAAGATTGATTAGCACAGTAACACCTCATTTCCCTAGAAGCTTTGGGAAATGAGGAGTTTCCTGTGAGTTCTCCAGATGGCTGATACTTTTTTCTTGCTTTAAACACGCAGTCTTAAAAGTTAAAGCTTGATGTGTTATTCATTCCGAAGTCTAAATTCTATTACATGCTTACGCAGAGAATTCTGTAAATAGTAATGTTGTAGCAATATTTTGGGGGTGACTCAACTTCATCAGACAGCCAGGCAGATAGTAAATATGTACTGACCACTGTGCTATGTCCCTTTGTTGTAGCAGGTACCGGGGATACAATGACAGGCAGGACCAAATCCCTGCCCTCAAAATGCTCACTGTCTAGTGGGGGAGAGGGCCGGCAATGGCAATGATACCGTGAGAGAAGTGATAGACCAGAAGGCTGTTTTGAGCTTTATCACAAGGATGTCCTAAAGGCTAATGAAGTGGGAAGGTCTGTGGCCCTCACGCTGGGTCATCTGAGTGCTTGGACCTGCTGGTGGACAACTCCTGCATCCTTGCCTTATTGTCAGTTGACACTCTTTGCTCTGTCAGTTTGTCTGCCTTCAAATGATGTTCCCGTCCTCATCTAATGCACTGCTTCTAATCTGCTATGAGGTGGAAACCAGATACCTTAAACTTGCTGGAGTGTAGACCTCTCAGAAAGGCCTTCTCTGACCTTGCCATTGAAAATAGCATGCCCCACTGTTGGTGGGAATGCAAATTGGTGCAGCCGCTCTGGAAATCAGTGTGGAGGTTCCTCAGAAAATTAAAAATAGACCTACCCTATGACCCAGCAATAGCACTGCTAGGAATTTACCCAAGGGATGCAGGAGTACTGATGCATAGGGGCACTTGTACCCCAATGTTTATAGCAGCACTCTCAACAATAGCCAAATTGTGGAAAGAGCCTTAATGTCCATCAACTGATGAATGGATAAAGAAATTGTGGTTTATATACACAATGGAATACTACGTGGCAATGAGAAAGAACGAAATATGGCCCTTCGTAGCAACGTGGATGGAACTGGAGAGTGTGATGCTAAGTGAAATAAGCCATACAGAGAAAGACAGATACCATATGTTTTCACTTTTATGTGGATCCTGAGAAACTTAACAGAAACCCATGGGGGAGGGGAAGAAAAAAAAAAGAGGTTAGAGTGGGAGAGAGCCAAAGCATAAGAGACTCTTAAAAACTGAGAACAAACTGAGGGTTGATGGGGGGTGGGAGGGAGGGGGGTGGGTGATGGGTATTGAGGAGGGCACCTTTTGGGATGAGCACTGGGTGTTGTATGGAAACCAATTCGACAATAAATTTCATATATTGAAAAAAAAATAAAGAATAGCATGCCCCATCCCCCCCCCCACCCCGCTCCCACCCCACCCCCCCACCACACACTGCAGCCCCTTACCCTGCTTGATTTTTCTTCGTGGTATTTATCATAATCCCAACCTGATGATCTATCACACGTATTTGTTTATGTTCTGTGGTGTGCATTTTCACTAGAATATAAGTGCCACGAGGGCAGGGGCCCTGTCAGTTTAGTGCACTTCTGTATCCAGCACCTAGAACATGGCCAGGCTCAGACGAGGCCTTTGGTAAATACTTCTTGAGTGAGTAATAATAGCAAATGAGTTTTTCTTTATTAAGGTATACCTTGCATACAGTAAAGTGCGCCCATCTTCCGTATTCAACTCAGTGACCAGTGTCTACATGTGCACACGTTATAATGCCACCCAGACCAAGATACAGAGCATTTCCAGCACCCACCCAGCAGGCTCCCTCAGGCCCCTCCCAGTCAGTGCCTTCTCTAAAAGATAACTGCCCTACTACATTCTCTCACCATTGACTGTTTTTCTCCATTCTTGACTTTCATATAAATGTAGTCATGTAGCTGGTGCTTCTGATGTGTCAGCCTTCTCAACATTATGTCTGTGAGATTCACCCATGTTGCTAAGTGTAGTGGCAGTTCATGCTTTATTTCATTGCTCGAGATATTCAGAATAAATTTATTGCAATATATTTAACCTGGTCGGCTCACATGAGGGTTGTTTCCAGGTTTGGCTGATAGGGAAAATGAGTTTGAGGAATGGTCCTTGCAAAGTTTTGAGCAAAGGCCATAGGTTTTATGGCAGTTGTTTTGGATGGTTTCCTCCTTACCCCATTTGTCAGTCCTACATTTGTGCATCTGTCCCCTTTTTCCCTCCTACTTCAAGATTCTGATTTCTGCTTGGACCTGTGATGAATGTCTAGTACTAAATCACATCTGCAAAACCTCCAGTTGGCCTGGTAGAGAAAAAGCCACATTTCTGGTGGTTCATCCCAAGACATAGAAACAGAATGCTGATTATCCCTTCTGATAGCCTTCTCTCTCTCTGTCTTTTGTCCTTGATCCTTGTTCACTTTCTGCTGATTCCTTCCACTAACTGGGGGCACCTTTGGGCCTGATGTGTTTTATAGCAGTGTGGCTCAACCATGGCTGCACATTATAACCACTTGGGGAACTTTAAAAATAATACCCATGCCTGAGCTTTACTCCAAAGCAATTAAATCTGTATCTCTGAGAGTAGAGCCTGGGTTTTAGATTTTTTGAAAAGCTCTCCAGACGATTCTCAGGCAGCCAAGTTTAAGAACCATTGCAGGACACACATTGTCCTAGGAAATAGCGTAGATGTATAGCATCAGGTGAGCCCCTTTCCCCCAGTCGGGCAGAAGCGACTTGTTTCCACAAAACTTACCAGATCGTGCTCTTGTGAATGCTGTTCCCTTTATGAATCTTGGGGAGCAACATAGGAGAACTTCTTAAAAATGAGGAAGCCAAGGAACGTGGCTTTTTCTTCCACTATATTAGCCACTCCATGGTGTCCAGAGCAGTCTTAACTCAAGTTTGGCTCGTGAATTATAATTTAGATCAATCGTTTAAACTCCAGGCTGTGGCATGGATGCCTTGACTACCATTGAATGGGTGCTTCAGAAAGACTGTTACTGTGATTTTTTTTTTTAAATGAGTATCACGTGTAAACAGAATTAGTACCAATAGGTCCTAAGTGTCATGAGGTCAAGGTCTAGTTTTAAATCCTGTTTACTGACAACACTCAACAGTATATTGTCCACTACAGCTAATATTTACCAAGTACTTTCTATTTATTTACTGCCCTCAGCATTTACAACTCAATCCTCACTGTAACAATAGTCTTACTGAATACTTCTCTGCTGTGTCCTTTTATAAGCTCTTCACGCATATTCATTCATTTACTCTTCTCAACAGAGAGGTTTTTTTTTTTATTATCCCTATTTTACGGGTTAGGAAACAGAGGTAGAAATTGGTTAAGTACTGTTTTAAGGAGTCACAGATAGTAACTGGTAGAGCTAGGATTCAGGCAGTTTGAGCTCAAGAGACTGTTTTCTTTCTCTGTTTTTGGTTTAACATATTTATGAAATCTGTCCAAAAACGTGGATTAAAGAAAAAAATTACATTAAGAAGGACTCTTGGAAATTCAGCCTGTGATTTAGAGACGTTTAGACTTATTTTAATTCTAGTATTGTTAACGTAGTATAATATGAGTTTCAGTTGTACAAAACTTCCATACAACATACCCAGTGTTCATCACACTGAGTGCATCCTTAATCTCCATCACCTATCCCACTCATCCCCCTGCCCACCTCCCCTCTGGTAACCATCAGTTTGTTCTCTGTAAAGAGTCTGCTTCTTGGTTTGTCTGTCTGTCTGTCTGTCTGTCTCTCTCTCTCTCTCTCTCTCTCTTTGCTCATTTGTTTCTTATCTGGATGACTTATTTCACTTAACATTATACTCTCTAGCTCCATCCATGTCATTGCAGATGGTAAGATTTCATTCTTTTTGATGACTAATATTCTAGTGTGTGTGTGTGTATGTGTATGTATGTGTGTGTGTCTATGTGCGTGTGTATGTATATGTATACACACACACACACACACACAACACATCTTCTTTATCCATTCATCAGTTGATGGACACTGGACTGCTTCCATAATTTGGCTATTGTAAGTAATGTACCCCTATAGATATAGGGGTACGTGTGCCCCTTTGAATTAGTGTTTTTGTGGTTTTTGTGTGAATATCCAGTCATGTGATTACTGGATCTTAGGGTAGTTCTATTTTTAACTTTTTGAGGAGCCTCCATATTGTTTTCCACAGTGCCTGCACCAGTTCGCATTCCCACCAACAGTGCACAAGAGTTCTTTTTTGTCCCCATCCTTGCCAACACTTGTTGTTTCTTGTGATTTTGATTTTAGCCTCTGACAGGTGTGAGGTGATAGCTCATTGTAGTTTTCTTGTTGCTTTCCTTGATGATGAGTGATGTTGAACAAAGTCCTAAAATTAATATGGAATCACAAAAAAAAGCTCAAATAGCCAAGGCCATTTTGAAAAAGAAAAGCAAAGCTGGAGGTATCACGATTGCAGACTTCTAGTTATGTTACAAAGCTGCAGTAATCATAACAGTATGGGACTGGCACAAAAATAGACACATAGATCAATAGAACAGGATAGAAAACCTAGAAACGAACCCACAATTTTATGGTCAACTAATCTTCGATAAAGTAGGAAAGAATATCCAGTGGGAAAAATGCAGTCTCTTCAACAAATGGTATCGGGAAAACTGGTCAGCTACACGCAAAAGAATGAAACTAGACCACTTTCTTACACCATACACAAAAACAAATTCAAAATAGGCTAAGGGACTAAATGTGAGACCTGAAACCATAAAAATCGTAGAAGAGAGCTCAGGCAGAAATGTCTTGGACATTGGCCCCAGCAACATTTTTCTAGATATGTCTCCCGAGGCAAGGGAAACAAAAGCAAAAATGAACTATTGGGGCTACATCAAAATAAAAGCTTCTGTACAGTGAAGGAAACAGTCAACAACACTAAAAGGCAACTTAGTGGATGGGAGAAGATGTTTGCAAACGACATATCCAGTAAAGGGTTAGTATCCAAAATATATGAAGAACTGATATAACTCAACACCCAAAAAACAAACAATCCAATTAAAAATTGGGCAGAAGACACGAACAGACAGTCTCCAGAGACTGTTTTCTTCTCTGTCCAGTGCTTGTCAAATTTTAAGGTACATAGAAATCACTTGGGGATCTTGTTAAAATGCAGATTCTGCCTCACTCGATCTGGGGTGGTGGCTAAAATTCCACAGTTCTTACAAGCTCCCAGTGGTGTTGATGCTGCAGGTTCATGGTCCACACTTTGAGTAGCAAGGACATACTCTATGAGATCATTTCTATTACTGTCTCCATTTTCAGGTGATTACTCTGAGGCTCAGAGATGATAGTGGTTTCACCAGCTTAGCAAATACACAGTGAAGCTGTAATTAGAATTCACACAGTGGGTTCTCAAAGGTGATTGTTAACCACTGAGCTGGGGTATTCAGTAAGTGGTTCTTGAATGAATAAGTAAACTGACGTTGGGTGCTGGCTCCAACAGATCACCCCTGCAAATTCAGAGGCTAGAATGTATTAAATAGAGCCCAGGTAATTTGTCTTATGTCGGTACCTTTTAAACCTTGGAAATGAATCTATCAGCTTTTATCTTGACTACATTTTCTTCGTACGGCCCAAACAGGTCAGTTCACCACTTCCCTGTTAACAAAGAGGAAACAGCACAACAAATTTTCATTGGGGATATCTTTCTGTGGGACTTTTTTTTTTTTTTACCATTGCCTTTGCTTTTGAAAAAGTGACATAAACCTGGCATCCTGCTGACAGGAATATTTCTTATTCAACTGTCTGAATGGCTTTATCCATTCAAAAATAATGCTGTTATTTAAGGTTTGGTCATCAGCAAAGAGATTATTTTCCACTTTGTGGATGAAAGGAAATATTTCCTTCAGTAGCCTTGGCCCCCATACTCAGTGCAATTGTGTGGTGGATGAGATTCAGGCTCCCACCCCCCCACACCCCCACCCCCCCGCTGACTCTGTCCTAACACCATAGATTTTCTTCTTCATGAGGGGCCTTCTGAGAACCAGGCCCATCAGAAAACAAAGTAAGAATCAAATTTAATGTTCCTTGCGACGATTCAACCATTACAGGTTCCAGGAAGAACTCTCTCTGCACTCCCACCATTCTGGATAATGTTTTCTAACCAGATAATGCATATATGTGACAAAGAGGTTTTGCCTGGAGGCAAATTTATTTACTTATTAGATTATTTTAAGTGGCACTTCTAGGCTTAGAGAACCAGAGGGAACAAAGTGTATAATATAAAATTTATAACTCCTAAAAATACGTGACTTCAAGCAACAGAAACCGGGTGAAGTTCTAGCATCTCTACATTGTAATGGGGTCCAGGGTTAAGAAAAGGACTCTTGACTGCATTTTACTGACTAGAATTCTGAACCTGGGCAGAAATGTCAGTTGAGGCAGTAACTTGTCTCATATTTATCACTGTTGGGAATAAGAAAGGTTAGGAAGCTGTATTCACTTCACTCATTCACTCCATTCAGTTACTCTGTAAAGCTTGTAAGCTAGCTACTCTGGAGGTACCAAGGAGCATGAAACATGATCCCTGCACTCAAGGAGTTTGCAGAGTTACTGGGGATACAATACAAAAAGAGGTTAACAGGGGGCGCCTGGGTGGCGCAGTCGGTTAAGCGTCCGACTTCAGCCAGGTCACGATCTCGCGGTCCGTGAGTTCGAGCCCCGCGTCAGGCTCTGGGCTGATGGCTCAGAGCCTGGAGCCTGTTTCCGATTCTGTGTCTCCCTCTCTCTCTGCCCCACCCCCGTTCATGCTCTGTCTCTCTCTGTCCCAAAAATAAATAAACGGTGAAAAAAAAAAAAAGAGGTTAACAGGGGGTGTGTGACAAGGATAATAGAAATAGTATTCCGTGTCTTACAGCAGTGCTTCCTCAAACGGTGGTCCTGGACCGCACATCTCCATCATTTGAGAACTTGTTTGAGATGTGTATTCTTGAGCCCCACCCCAGAACCACTGAATCAGATGCTCTGTGGTTGGGGCTGAGGGATCTGCATTTCTAACAAGATCCTAAGGTGATTTATATGCCCATTAAAAAAAAGAAAAGCTGTTTTTAATGCTCAACATTTCCTAATCATCTGAGAAATGCAAATCCAAACTATAATGAGATGTCACCCCCCCCCCCACACACACACACACCTCACATTCTAGTCACAATGGCTGGAATAAAAAAGACAAGAAACACCCAGTGTTGGAGAGGATGTGGAGGAAAAGGAACACTCATGCACTGTTGGTGGGAATGTAAACTGCTGTAGCCACTGTGGAAAACAGTATAGAGGTTCCTCCAGAAATTAAAAAAAAAAAGAACTACCATATGATCCAGTAATTTCACTACTGGGTATTTACCCAAAGAAAACCAAAACACTAATTTGAAAAGATATATGCATGCTATATTTATTGCAGTATTATTTTACAATAGCCATGTTATTAGAAGCGACTTAAGTATCCATCGATAGACAAATGTATAAAGAAGATGTATATATATGTGTGTACATGTATTAGTGTGTGTGTGTGTGTGTGTGTGTGTGTGTGTATATATATATATATATATATATATATATATGTATGTATAACGAAACATAGCCATAAATAAGGATGAGATCTTGGCATTTGCAATAGCATGGATGGGGCTAGAGGGTATAATGCTGGGTGAAAGAAGTCAGGCTGAGAAAGACAAATACATGTGATTTTGTTCATATGTGGAATCTAAAAAATGAATAAACAAACACACCCATAAATACAGAGAACAAACTGGTGGTTGCTAGAGGGGAGGGCATGGGGGGGATGGGCAAAATGGGTGAAGGGGAGAGGGAGGTACAGGCTTCCAGTTATGGAATGAATAAGTCATGGAGATGAAAGGCACAGCATAAGAAGTGTAGTAAATGATGTCATAAAGCATTGTACAGTGACAGATGGTAGCTACCCTTGTGAGCATAGCATAATACAGAGACTTGTCAAATCACTCTTGTACCCATGAAACTAAGGTAACATTGTGTGTCAATTAAAAATTTTAGAAGCACTGTTTTAAAAGACCACTTCTATCAGAGGTGGAACACATTAAGGTCTTGTCCTCATGGGCCTATAATTTAAGAGAAAAGTAAAATTTGAATATGAATAATCAAATGTGATAAGGAACATTCACAGCTGTGACTGTAGGCACAAAGAAGATGGAAGTTGAGAAAAATTTTGCCTGGTTGGCATGTGGAGAGATCTCTCCGTGTTTCCTGGAAGAGGCTTGGGAGGATGGGCAACCTATGTTAGGAGAGCATTTGGCTATTACAGATAACCTGATTGGCAGTGAATTGAAGACGAAGGTTTCTTACACAAGAAGTAGTCTGGAGGTGGGTGGCCTCCAGTGCTGATTCAGGTATTCAAGGATGTCAGGGTTCTGGGTAGGTGTCTCTGCAGCTCTCTTCTTTTTTTTTTAAATTAAGGTATAATTACCAGATAACTTTTTTAGGTGTACACCATGAGGATCTAAATTGGTATATATTTCAAAATGGTCACGATAAGTCCAGTTTATATCCATCATCATACATAGTTACAGTTTTTTCCTTGTGATAATTTTTTAAGATTTACTTTATTAGCAAAGCTTTCAAGTATACAATACAGTATTATTAACTATAGATGCCATGCTGTATGTTACATCTCCATGACTTATTTATTTTATAACTGGAGGTTTGTAGATTTGACAGCCTTCACCCATTTTGCCCACTTCCCATACCCTACTTCTGACAACTACTATTCTGTCTCTGTATCTGCTTTTTGTTTTTGTTTTTGTTTTTTTAGGGGGTGGTGGTTAAAGATTCTACATATAAGTGAGATCACATGGTGTGTTTCTCTTATTTCACTTAGCATACTATATCCCCAAGGTGCATCTTGTTGCAAAAGTGTAGGTCTCTTTTTTTTTCCCCTTGTGATCCCAAGATGGCTGTTCTAGCTGAGAATCACATCCTTATTCAACTGTATTCAAATGCAAGAAGCTGGGGTTTGGGTGTGGGGGAGATGAGACAAAGAATTCTCCTGATTTCCTATCAAGGAGGCAACTGCTTCCTTGGGCTTCTCAACCAACCTCCCCTTTGCCTCATTGACCAGAATTGGGGCCTATGACCACCCTCACCAGGGGCTGGTCTACCTTCTATGGTGTTTAGGAGTTCTAGCTCAATATTAAAGTAGAATTGGACTTCTTTTTGTGGGGAACAAGTATTTTTAAGTGGCAAACCTTTTGGGTAGTCCAGCAACACCCTGTGGCACAGGAGGACATTAGTTGGTGGAATCCGGAGTAAGGGCATTCCCAGGAGAGGAAAAGACGTTAAGGCAGGGAGGGCCAAGTGTGTATGAAGAATGGAAACTAGATAAACTTCACTGAAGGGGTCTTACAAAGGCATTTCAAGGCATTTATCTTTAATCTGTGGAACCCTTTGTTTAGTTGGAATCATATGTGGCAACCCTATTCGGAAAGGAGAGAAAAAGAGAAAAGTGTGGCTGCTTTGGTCAGAAGTAGGATGGGAGACTGGAGCCAGCCTGCTCAGCCTCTGGCCTACTCCAGCTGAGAGCTCTGCCCCCCCCCACCCCCACCCCGCCTTTTTTTTTTTTTTTAAACTGAGATGTAATTGACATACAGCGCTATATAAGTTTAAGGTATACAGATAAGGGTTTGACTTACATATATTGTGAAATGATTACCATGGTAACTGTAGTTAACATCATCTCATGTAGATACAGAAAAAAAAAGGAAAAAATGTGGTTTTTTCCCCTTGCGGTGAGAACTTTTAGGATCTATTCTCTTAGCAACTTGCAAATATACCATATAGCGGTGTTAACTCTAGTGATCATGTTGTACCAAAAGGGCTTTTTGAAGGCCAAACTGAAGAACAATGCCCAGACACTGCTACTTTGACCCTACCACACCCAGGGTTCTCTGGGGCCCTCTGTCTCCTTGGAGGAGGAGGCCATGATGCATTCAGCAAGGTCACCATTTGGCCTCAGGCTGGAACTTCACAGGTATCTATGCAAAATATAGTGACCCAGGCTGGGGATGTGTATTTAATGGTATTGCTGTTTGCAAATACCACAGGTGGCCCTGCACCTCTCAATCCTATTCCTGATACTGAATCGCTACAACAGAAGTTAAGGAGAACATCATGGGAAAACAACCAGTGGAAGGGGAGTACTATTCCTTGTAAGAAGTGGTTCTGCTCCTCACCTCTTGCCTTTACCACCCTGTATTCATTTCCTAGGGCTGTTGTAACAAAGTACCATGAACTTGGCTTTATAAACAACAGAAATTTATTGCCTCATAGTTCAGGAAGCCAGAGTCTAAGATCAAGGCATCAACAGAGTTGTTTCCTTCTGATGGCTGTGAGGTACGATCTGTTCCAAGCCCTTCCCCTACCTTCTGGTGGTTTGCTGCCAGCCCTTGGCATTGCTTGGCCCCATAGATCTCTACCTTCATCTTCACGTGGTGTATTCCCTCTGTGCCTTCACACTGTCTTCCCCATGTGCATGCCTGTGTCCAAATTTCCACTTACTGTGCAGACACGGTCATGGTGGATTGAGGCCCACCCTGGTGGCTGCAACTTAATCATCCATTTCTATATAAGGTCACATTCACAGGTACCGGGGGTTAGGACTTCAAACATCTCTTTTTGGAGGGATACAGTTTAACCCGTAACACATCCCATATTCCAGACCTTCCACTTCTCTTTCTCTGGGGACTCTCCCTCCCCTTCTTGATCCCGGTGGCCACAGTCCAGTCATTTATTCTTATACCCATGGAATTTACTAGGGAAGGTGGGCTCTTGCAAGGAATATTTCATCCTCTTCTGTTTGAAGAGATAATTGTGTAAGATTAATGCGTGAAAAGAGACACTGGGGCTAAATTATATACCTATATTCAATCTTGTGCATGGGATCCTAACTTTGAATTAAAAAAAAAGTAGAAGCGAAAGACTCAATAATTATAATTATTACCACTATTATCATTTATAGAGTGCTTTCACACAGATTCTTATTTGGAACTACATTCCTTTCTGCCAATGATGAAAATCCCTTTTTCCCATCCACTTTTACTCCATAATAAGTTATCCTCGAGAGTATTTTCTGACAGGATTGTCTGCAGAAAACCCTTTACTTAGAGATGTAACCGGATCTGCCTAAATTTAGCAGAGTTCATGCACCACTGAGCTGAAGCCCAAGTAAGGGAAAATGGAGAGAGATAGTAAATGAGACACTGAAGAAATAAAAAGTGGAATTAAAAAATCATTATTCTTTTTTTTTTTAAGGGTACTGACACAGGGGATTAAAATTTGGCTGAGCCATTTTTAGATTATATGGTTCTATTTGGTACCGTACATTATTATTAAATCTTGAAACTTGCTAATTAAATACTAGTTATTAGTGACAAAATCTGCCCTTGATCAAGGAAGCAAAAAGGAGAACTTACTCTGCAGCCTGTGGTCTCTGCACTTTCTTGCATTCAACCGTGTTGTCAGATGCTCTGACCGTTTCCTCTTACTCAGTGGAGATTTCCTGCCATTCCATTTTTCCTGGAAATGGAAGACAGCTGAACAGAACCTCCATTCACCCCTCCCTGTACTCAGACTCTCATTGTGTCATTAAGTCTTCTCTCTCTCTTACCCCAGTCTATCAACACACTCTGTTCATTTCTCTTCTTCAGAGTACTTTAAGCATGACACTTGGCCATTGCTCACACTGTCATTCCCACCTAGAATGCTTTTCCCTCTTCATTTATATATCCCTTCTTCTGTCAAGATTTAGCCAAGGAGAGAGCTCTGGGGCAAATAGAAAAAGGCATAAAATAGGGATGTCTTCAGGGTGCCTGTGTGGCTCAGTCACTTCATTGTCTGACTTCAGCTGGGTTCATGACCTCCCAGTTCATGGGTTGGGCCCCCATGTTGGGCCCCGTTTCGGGTTGCACACTGGCAGTGTGGAGCCTGCTTGGGCTTCTCTCTTTCCCTCTCTGTCTGCCCCTCCCCTGCTTGTGCTCTCTCTCAAAAAAAAAAAAAAAACAACTTAGAAAATGGAGGGGGGCGCCTGGGTGGCTCAGTCTGTTAAGCCTCCCACTTTAGCTTGGGTCATGATCTCATGGTTCGTGAGTTTGAGCCCCACATTGGGCTCTGCACTGACAGGATGAAGCCTGCTTGGGATCTTCTCCCTCTCTCTCTGCCTGCTTCTCTCTGTCTCTCTTTCACTCAAAATAAATAAACGTTAAAAAAAATGGGGATGCCCCCAGAAAGGCAAGTAAACAGATCCTTAGGTGACACAGCTTGGTTGCCTTTTCTTTTTCTCTGTAGCCCTCCTATTCGGCCATGCCTGAAGTGCTCATCATTATTGACCAGTTGGAGTTTTCTGGAACTCTGCTCTCCTAAGACCCAGCTAACTTCTCGGGTGAAATACAGAGTGTGGGAGTCTGCAAAGGATGACAGTCTAAGGCAAAGGAGCAGATGACTCTTGAGGTCTCTGATGTGGAATGACCACTACAACCAACAGGAGCACACATGTAGATTTGGGTACTACTTGGGCTACTGGAGGATAGAATCCTTCCTAAAAAAAGAGAAGGAGGCAGATATTTGGGCCTGTGATGGAGTCAGTGATTTCATCCCCCCACTTCCCATCAGGTCTAGGGAAATGAACACTATCTCCAGTCTCCCTAGACCACTTTGGTGGTCTCACTGAAGCTAGGACACGTTGATCTTCTTGCCTGGCCTGTGCGAATCTTAATTGCTGGTGGCCCCACGTCCAGAACCACAAATCCCAGCATTATTATGGCTCTCCTACTTTCCACTGCCACTGGGAATTTGCAAATAGGGCCAAGACTGTAGGAATAACCATGAGACCATGGCCAATATGGACAGATTTAGCTATATTCCCTATACCTTTAGACCAGTGACAACAGATGTTGAAATGTGACAAATGAGCTTTTGTGTCCAGAACAATCATTTGGATCCTTGGTTATTCTTTAACATCAAACCCCACATGCCTGACTTAAAGGAGTGTCCTTGTCAAAGCTGAGAGGCCCTTGCCACCATGTGCACTCTTCTAGTACATTCCTGGAATAACCCAAAAGGCTGAGGAGGTGACAGCAAACTCTTAGCTCACAACTTTCTAATGCTGATCCTCACCACTCACAACCTTGTTTCTGTCACATCAGTCACTCCCCCATCTCATTTAAATCCAGATTAAGGAAAGCTTTTAATACAAGATTTCAACATTTCTAAATTAGACCGAGCTGGCTTTAGATATCTCAGTAACAAGTACTTTTGTCTTTTTTCTCTCCATTATTTTGCTCCTCAGACGATCTCTGCAGCTCTGGTAGGTATTTGCATAGCCCTCAGCCTCTCGTCCAGTTATACATCCTTTGAGGTCATGCGCTGTGTCTCTTATTATTTTTGTAAAGACGCTACACAGGGCTTGATACCGCTTTTGCAGAACATACATATACTGTTGCTTGACAAGTAAATTTAAGATATTTGGTTGATTCTGAAGATCAGTTATGTAGTCTCTCTCTAGCTGTAGGCATTAAGTTCCACAAAACCCCTCTGCTGAAGGAATTTCTGGGTGAAGGTCACCTTCATGGTGGATCGATAGCAGCCTATAACAAATATTTTCACATTCCCTGAAATCAAACATTAAAAGCAGCTTTCTAAACAGAATACCAGTAACATTTTATCACCTTAAATTAGTATTTGGTGGGTTTTTTTTCTATTTTCCTCAGCTCACTTGAGAACTATGTTTTTGTTCCTCCAATGTCAATAAAGTGATTTGTTTCAATTTGTTGCAGAAAATACTCATTTGTTAAGACAGCTTTGGACCGAGTCTAGTCCTATGTCTAGAATTTCTGATTTTATGACTTGAAATTGTTGACTTTGAACTCCAGGTGGTCCACCTTAGTGAACCACTATATCCCAGCAATAGGGAGGCACTTGGAAACTTGAGATGGGAAAAGTGATCTTGGTGTGGATCCAGCTCAAACCCTGTCCCCACTCCCCCCTTCACTGCCTTACCACGTGATAACAGATGATCAGCCGAGGGGAGAAAGGGAGGGTCCTGGTCCTTGGACCCATAGCTCAGGCCAAAGCCGTCCTATCAGCTCCTCTCACATTTGTCTCTCAGGTGCCCCCTGAGGATGGTTTACAGTTCGGAGGCCTAGGCTGGTTCTCCTCTTCCTTTGTCTTCCCCAAGACATCCTTGCCAAGCTTCTGCTCCTCTTTACCATCTGTTTTACCTCCTGCTTCTCAGTTCCCTCTTTATTCGAGGAGCCCCCCCCCAACAGCATTGACCTCCCAATAGGAATTTCCTAATATCATACTTCTTAGAGCAGTGAAGAGGTGTCATAATTCTATGTATGGAAGAGGAACTTCAGTTGGAGGGAAACCTGTGTAGTCATAAAGGAGAGTTTATGTTAAGTGTGTAGACCTTGTGCAAGTCCTCACCCTGCTTCTTTGGTCTGAAAGCAGGAGAGGTTCCCTGTTGCCTCTGTGTCCTTTCCCAAACAGAGTGTGATACTGGAGATTGTGCAAAAATATGGACTTTGGGTCAAATATTTTCTTTGCAAACTCTAACCCATTCTTGGAGATTCATACTGTGCCGAGAAATCCTATGTTGGGGGGAAAAACAAACCTTTTTTAACCTAATATTTAGGTTATCTCATATATGCTTTAAGTTTATTTTGAGAGAGTGAGAGAGAGCATGAGTGGGGGACGGACACAGACAGAGAGAGAGGGAGTGAGAGAACCCCAAGCAGGCTCCGTGCTCTCAGTACAGAGTCCGATGTGGGGCCCGAACTCATGAACCGTGAGATCATGATCTGAGCCAAAATCAAGAGGTAGGTGCTCAACTGACTAAGCCACCCATGTACCCCAGTTATCTCAAATATTTAACTGCAAGGACCAGGACCCTCCCTTTCTCCCCTCTGCTGATCATCTGTTATCACATAGTAAGGCAGAATTTTGGAAGCAGGTGGGTAGCACACGAATTGCACACTTCCGCATGGCTTCCAGGCCTGCTGCAAAGTGGACTGAGCTTCTCTGTTCAACCTGAATGTTCCCTCTCCGTCTTTAACAGCATGGGGTGCTATTCCACTGGTGTCCATTTTCTCAAATTTGCTGGCACTCCACCTCTGTGCCTTTGCTCACACTATTTTACTTACCTGGATACTCTTACCTTTAGGCATAGCTTATGTTCCAAATCCTGTGTAAAGCCTTCTCTGGCTTCTTTTTTCTCCAGATGCCAGGAACTTTGCCTTCAGTACTGCATCAATTAAAACCCAACTCTGTCTCCACAACAAAACTGTACATTCCCATAAGGCATGCCCATATCACATTCAGCTGCACTATTTCTCCTTAGCTGCTTTTAAGGATGTAAGAAATGCACTAAATGCCTCGTCATTGATTGACAGGTGATGAGGATATTCATTTGACCATGGAAGTAGCATCTTTTAATAGGCAGGTTTTGTGCTGTCTTCTGTTGTTTTGATTTTTTTTGGGTTTGTTTTTTTTGTTTTTTACATTGAGTGCACTTTCCTTACCCACGTACAGTGGAGCTACTCTGCATTTACCCCCAAAAAGGCCCCCCACGCACTTCCATTGTATTTTAAGGAGAATGATTGTTAGGGGTTTTTTCACCCAATTTGACAGAAGGGATTGCTTTCAAATTTCATAATGGCTCAGTGCCTCAGAAACACTTTAATCCTCCTGGACCAGTCGTGCCGTAGGTGTGACTCGAGGGTCTTTTCCCTTCGGCCTCTCCGCAGAAGATGAGCCGTGAAGATAATGCAAACCTCATCTTTCCTGTGTCCTGTTATGTAAATAACCGTACCTCCCTTACTGACTGAAAAACTGTCATTAGTTTCGTTTTCAGGTCATTCTCTGCCTACTGAATGAAATTCAATAGTCCTTGAAGAGTCAGCCTTCCACAGTCTAATCACTAGATCATTGTTAAAAAAAAGTTTTTGCATTGATTTTTCTAGAGTAATAGGAAGGTTATTAGGCTTTCTTTTCCCTGTGAACCTTTAGGGACTGTTCAGTTATTCCATTTATCTGTATTAACTAGACTTTCATTTTAAAAAGTATTGCATGCATTTGGTACACACACACACACACACACACACACACACACACACAAGTGTAAAAGGGGGTATATAAAATGAGAGAAAAGTCTTCCTCTCATCTCAGACTGCCAGTCTCCAGTTCTCATCCCCAGGTGCAAACAGTGTTACCTCTTTCTTGTGAATCTTCCCAGAAATACTCTGAACATCTCCACACAGATGGATGTGTGAGTAGAGGATGCTACAAACATTGACATACACCCTACTTTTTAAAAACTTATTTATTTATTTTGAGAGACAGAGAATCCCAAGCAGGCTCTGTGCTCTCAGTGCAGAACCCAACCTGGGGCTCGAACTCATGAACTGTGAGATTATGAGCTGAGCCGAAATCCAGAGTTGGACGCTTAATCGACTGAGCCACCCAGGTGCCCCATGCACCCTACTGTTTTAATCCGACCATGTATGTTGAAGAACTTTTCATGTTAACACATACAGATCTACTTTGTACCTTTCGTGGCTCAACAGTATTTCATTGTATGTGTGTACCCTCTTAACAGGCATTTTGGTCGTTTCTAGTCTTTTGCCTTTGCATATAGTGGTGTAGTGTATTATACCTATATCTTTGCACGCCTATAGCTAAGACAGTTTTTCCCCAATGTTTTATTTTTTCCAGTTTTATTGAGATATAATTGACACACATCACAGTATTAGTGTAAGATATACAGGGGTGCCTCGGTGGCCTAGTTGGTTAAGTGTCTGACTTCAGCTCAGGTCCTAATCTCGCAGTTTGTGAGTTCAAGCCCTGCATTGGGCTCTGGGCTGACAGTTTATAGCCTGCTTCGGATCCTCTGTCTCCCTCTCTCTCTGACTCTCCTCCACTCGCGTGTGCGTGTTCTCACTCTATCTCAAAAATATTTTAAAAATTAGAATATACAGTATAGTAGTTTGACTTACATATACTGTGACGTGATTATCACAATGTTTAATTAGCATCCATCATGTCTTATTGATACAAGAAAAAGAATAAAAAAAGAAAGAATTTTATCTGTCTTAAGAGCTCTTAGGATTTACTCACTTAACAACTGTCCTGTATATCCTACAGCAGTGTTAGCTGTAGTCATTACACTGCACATTACATCCCTAGTACTTATTTATCTTCTAACCCCCTTCCTCCAGGTCCCCCACCCCCTCCTCTGGTAACCACAAATCTGATCCCCTTTTCTATGGAGTTTGTGGGGGGTGGTTGTTTTTTTGCAGGGTGGGGGTTACATTCCACGTGTAAGTGAAATCACACAGCATTTATCTCTGTCTGACTTACTCCCATAGCTTAATACTCTCAAGGTCCACCCATGTTGTCACAAATGGCAGGATTTCCTTGATTTTTACGGCTGAATAATATTCTGGTGTCTATACCGTATACCACAACTTCTTTGCTATTCATCTGTCAGTAGACTTTTAGGTTGTCTCTGTGCGCTAAGACAGTTTTTGATCAGTGTTGCCAAATTCCCTTTCAGAGAGGTATCACGTATTTACCTCCCGCCTCGATAGCGTATGGAGTGCTTGTCTCCCCGCCAGTTACCTATGCTATAAATTTATTTACTCGTTTCTGCCACTCTGCTAGATTAAAAATGGTATCTAATTATAATTTGCATCTTTCTAATTGGAAGATAATTTCTGCATAAGTTGGAAGTCTTTTGCATATCATTATATGCAGATTCCTTTTTTATGTCCTTTTCTGTTTTTCCTTTGAATTGTTGCTTTTTCTCGGTTTGTAAAATGTAAAATATTAGTATCGTCTGTCGTATATTTGGCAACGTCTATGAAATCCTTCCTATGCATTTTCTTCTACCACTTTTATGATTACTTTCTAAGTATTTAAGTATCTTATCCATCTGGAAAGTATTATAAGCAATGATTGCCAAAACAATTCTATGTACATCATTACAAGTTCCAGGAGAACAGAGGCAGAGGTTTTTATTAGCTGTTGCACACCTAGTGTCTGACACCTGTATTTAGTATCAGCTGTGGCCACAATATAATGGGTAGCACATTTCTGGCATTTTCTTTGTTCTTCTTATCGACTTTCTCTGGCCTGAAGTTCGTTTTCTTTGTTCTTCTTATCAAAAGATTTCTCTGACCTGAAGTTTAGGAGAGTAAGTGTTCATACCACACTTTATTGAGGTATTAGCAGTTGGGCAGCAACAGTATAGGTAATGGTGGCAGCGAGGGAGTCATTGTCAACCTTGTCTCTATTGCTTCCTCCTTCAGAGTGCTCAGGGCTGGGGATACCCTAACAAGTGTATCAGCCTACATATAGCACCTTCCTGGCATTGCCATGTGAGGATTAGTCCCGTTTGAACTGCCTCTGGAGGAGAACCCGCTCTACCGTGTACCAGTCAAACTGAGTGGACTGGGGAGAAAGGGCTGTCCTAGTAGATTCTTTGGAATGCTCTTAGTAACTACCTGGGAGAGTACCATGTGCAGATACCCCTGGGTAGTCACAAATGGAAGTTCACTTCTACCATTAGCTTCGAGTCTGGACTTGATAGCCAGGTAGGGCTGGGTAAATTTCAACACACTACTATTTTAAAATACGTAACAAACACCTTTAAATCTCAGTGGGTTGCGACAACGAACATTGGTTTGTCCTCACTCGTGGGGTAGTTCTGTGTGGGTTCCGGTTGGCTCCATGTGTGTCCTCATTCTGTTGGGGTTATTGGTTGCCTGGAGGGTGATCTCATGGCACAAGCAGAAGTGCAAAAGGGCAAGCCAAATCATGCCACCATACTGGGCTCACCAAGATCAAGTTGAAGGGACTTCCACGTAGCTTCTGCCTATATATAGATAGAACACAACATAGGGTACTAGTAAAGATAATGGACTTTGGAGCCTGACAACACTGGGATGGCAGATATTGTTGATTGGCTATTCAAAAACCCTTTATCTCCTTTTTCTTCCAGGATGGTGGACCCTCATCTCCACAGTAGAGGCTCATAATGTCAGATACTTTTCCAGCCTCGCTTGTAGTGTAGGAAGCCATGTTACATGCTTCTGGCCAATGAGACATCAGGAGAGTTCTTCTGCCCCTGGGAAATTACTTTCCTGTTTGAGTAAGCCATTTCTCAATACCCTAGTATTCTCATCTGCAGGCAGGGGCTAGCTATAGTTTGCATTGTTGTATTACTAGTCCAAGTTACTTTGTAACAAACCATCCCAAATTTCAGCAGCGTGCAATAACAAATACTGATTTTTCTTGCGGATGATCAGCAGGAGGTGGAGTGGATCTGCTTCAGGCTACGGGTAGGGTTCAGCCCAACTCCATGTATTTCAGGACAAGACAAACTACAGGAGCATGTGTGAAGCTTCTACTACGTCACTAAGATCCCTTTGACCAAAGCAGTTCACCTGGCCAAGCGCATCAGTAGGGCAGGGAAATATGCCCCGCCCGCCATGAGAAATACTGCAGTTACATAACAAAGGTACGGATGTATAATCCTACTACAATAGAACAAGGATTTAGAACAAGAATCCAACCTTCCCCCCTTCTTAGGTGTGTGAGCATAGACAAATCACTAGTTTCTGAGAACCTTAGTTTCCTCATCTCAGGATGGCATGGGGCTCTTTGGGAGGTTGTGAAGGTTAAATGTAAACCATGTGCTACAGGAGGCCCTTAGCCAAAGTTAGCCCTGCACCCCCCCCCCCCCCCACCAAACTCAGTTTACGAAATGGGTTCCTCCCAGAACACAAGTGTATGATTGAATGCTGGTGTTCCATGAAGTTGATGCATGGATGAGAAGTCACCGAAACAAAAAGCTCCCTGAGGGAGGCAGCAAAGTGTTCATTCGTTAAATAAGCATTCATTGAACACCTGAAGTCATTATCTCAAGGTCATTGTCATGCTTTCATGCTTCAGTAAACTGTAACTTTTTCTTTTTTTTTGTGCGAGGTGAGGGGGGGGCAAATGACCCTTCACTGACTCTGACAAGAACATATGACCATTGTAATTCAGGGTTGATTTTGGCTGTTTCATAGGCTCCCTCTGCTGGAGTAAAATGGCATCTTTTTTTCTCAAGATGAAGTCCCTTTCCCTTTAATTGAAAGCAAATGTAATAAGCAATTTGCTGCATCGCTCAACTGGCTTTTCATATAGTGTTTCTGCTGCCATGTCCTAAATTTACCTGCCACAGAGCTGTAACACCAACTGGCGCTTCTTGCCTTTTCAAAACAGAGCCTTACAGAAACCACTGATTTTAAAGAATTTACCCGAAATGTGAATTGTTAATAATCAGGTTTGGATTTCCTGTGAGTAATGCCCTTGTTACTTCCATTCTAACCTTCTCAGTTATAGAACATCTGGGAGTATTATGGGAAGGCTGTGACGGGCCTATTTGGAGGTGCTTGCTAAAAGGAAATTAGCCTGAGTCACCAGGTTCATTATGTAGGTAGACTATAATTTTCTAGAGAAAAAGTGAGGATTGATGCAAAACCAACACCTTCCCTGGCAGGGGTAGCCACCCTGTCTTGGGACACGCATGTTTTCAGGGCTATCAAAATGAGATTTTATGCGACTTTATTTTTAGGAAGCCATTATTCATTACTTAATGTTTACAGAGTTTCACTTTATTTCTGGCTTGGCAGTGTGCCAAATGAGGCTCCTTTGCCTTTGTCACCTCTTTATCTTTCTAGAGTCACTTTGGGGATTTAAATGATGTAGTAGGGTATTCAGTGAGTTCTGAATTGATTGATTAAAAGCAGCTTCTATGTGGTCGTGTAGCGGGGAGTCTTACAGTAGATGCTGACTCTAACGTACGGGAGGTGCTGTTGGCACATCCATTGCTGCCGTAGCCCAAACCAGTGTTCCCTTACAGCTTTGAAACCCAAAGTATGGTCTGGCATCACGTGTGGACAGATTGGTTAAAAACGTAAAATATCAAGCCTTATCCCAGACCTGCTGAATCTGACTCTGCACCTGTACAAGATCTCCAGGGGATTCTTATGCACATTAAAATTTGAGGAGCACTGGCCTAGAGTAAGGGGAAATCGCACAGTAATGCCACCCCTGAGGTATGCAAGATAGTGCTGGCACCTCAGAATCGGCCATAGCCAGAAACAACCTTACTCCTGCACTCCACTGAGGTCTGTGACTAACACCCACGGGCCTGGAGCCAGCTCGGCTCACTAGCTCTATAGTGCCGGGCAGTGAGCCCACACCCCCTGCCCTGCAGTCAGCGTTTACTGTCCTTGTTGATTGGTGCTTGCAGACTTTGACCTCATGGACTCTGACTTCCGGGACCTACCCCTCTCCCTTCCACTGACTTAGCTGACTTTCCTAGTGATTTATCACAGGTCTTCTGTGGCCCAAACTCCTACTTCCCAGCTGGGATGTCGCCAGGCCTAAGTGATGACACATGTTGTTGTTGAAACCGTATTAAAAGACCCCATGAGTCATCAACTAAACCCTTAGTCATAACTTTTAAAATCTCAGACGATCGAAATTCAACTTGAAGTACCTTACTTTTAAAAGAGGGGCACCAATAGGGATCAAATACCATGCCATGATTTCTGGGATATTCCTGCTCCAAATGCATACCTCGAATCTGATCATGAGGAACACTGTACACATCCTAATTGAGGGATATGCAATAAAATAAATTGCTTGTACTCTTTAAAAATGTCAAAGTCAAGAAAGACAAAGGCTGAGGATCTGTTCCAGATAATGAAGTCTAAAGGACATGACAGTCAATGCAATGTGTGATTCTGGATTGGATCCTGTAACAGGAAAAAAAAAATCCTTAAGGGGAATTATGTGGGAGTATTAGAAAAATTTACACATGGGCTGTAGATTAATAGTGTTGTATCAGTGTTCAATTTCCTGATTTTGCTAGTTACACTGTGGTCAGATAAGAGAATGTCCTTGTTTATGGGAAATATACACTCAAGTACTTTGAGGTAAAGGGGCATCATCTCTGCAACTTACTCTAAAGTGCCCCCTGAAGAAACAAAACGAAAAAGCAAACATGACAAAATGTTAACAAAACAGACTGGGCATAAATAGTATATGGGAAATTTTGTACTATTCTCATAATCTTTTGGAATTCTATACTAAAAGTTTACAAAAATAAAAGGGAGTTTTACCAACAGAATACTGGGGGACTTCACAGAATTAAAGGAAGATATGTAAGACTCGGGGCAGCACGGGTACCTTCAGAACTAGAGGTGAAGACTTGATGCCAGCTGAGCAAACTCTGATCTGGACCAACTTCTTTAACAGGGTAATGGAAACCTGGAAATTCAGAGTAAGAAAAGGGCTTTTAAGGTCCTTTAATATCTCCCATTTCATGGATGAGAAACCCGAGATCCAGACAGCAAAAGTGTCTCGCCCAAGGATTGGCAGAAAATTAAGTTTCCAACTGCAGACATTTACAACTCCTTTTCTTATTGGTTGATAAATGGATCCCTAAAGTTTGTGCTTTTCCTCATACTTTTAAGTTAGAACACGTTGAAGCAAAAACTGTATGTGAATTTATGTTCTATGAACAAACATCTAAACAAGATTCCCCCTCATGTGTTTAACCTCTCCCCCCAATTTTACCTTTAAATGTGTTTATGATATTTAAACATAAAAAGCAGTGGTAATAGTCTTTTAACACATTTTATTTGTGAAAATCAGCCAGAAGATTTGAATTTCTCCACTTATCATGTGGGTGAGTACATTCTGTCCTTTTCCATGGCATTTTTCTCACCTCATAGAATACGTCATCTTCCGGTTGAAAAATAACACTAATCTAGACTCGGTTCTTGGAAATGTCCCCGTGATTTGGAGAAACTCTGATTGCAGTCCATTTGGAAAGGATAATCTCAGGCATGTAGGGACACGTAAAAGCCATCTAGTCCCACCCATTCCTTCTAAAGGTGAAAACTGCCTGCAGTTGGTAACTCAGAGACTCTCTCCCTTCACTTCCTGCACCTGCTTCACACTAAGGAACGGATTTAAAATGGAATAGTATCTATTTATGTATATTGAAATAATTATCTTCGACATCACTTCTGAAATAGCGGTATAGTTAGAGAAAACAGAGCTCCTTTAATCATCCTTCCTATAATCCTGTATTATCTGTATAGAAGAGGCATTTGTGTAGTGGTTGGATAATGAGTCTGGGAGCCGATAAACCTGCCTTGACCAATTACCTCCATGACAGCTTTTGAAATAGAATTCAAATCCTAGCTGAAGGATCCTACGTGATGGAGTGCAAAATTGAATATATATATATATATATATACAGTGGCTTAGTGTGTGGTGAGAAGCAATGAATTAAAACAGAATTAAGTATGCTTTCCATCACCTGTGTTCAGACACGATCATGAATGGCTAACATAAATTTTTCAGAGAATATGGATTCCAAAATTCACTATGGTGACAGACACTGTTGCCTACTAGATATCCATTTTCCACACCATCCTTACTAACAGAACTGTAATCTTGTTTGACGTAGCATTGTTCTCAGATAATTACTTGATTTTCCAACCTCTCTGTCAAGGTGGCTAAATCAATCAGTACTAGCTAATAATAATGTCAATGTAAGTCTACTCGGGAGTTCTGGGAAACCTTTTCCTTTCCTGATTATTTATATATATATAAAGAAGAATGGATATGAGTGGTGCCGCCCTTCCCCATTTCTTCCTGCTTTGGATATAAACATGGTGTCTGGAGTTACAGCAGCCATTTTGTACCTTTGGGCCAACATGGGGGAAGGAAGAAAGAATTGGGACATTCTGGCTGATTCCCAGTAATCACTGATTCACAAATCACTGATCACAAATCACTGAATAGTATCAGCAGCCCACCACTTCCAGACTTTGTTATATGAGAAAAATAACCTTTTATTTGATGAAGGCACTGGAAGTCAGGTTTTCTAAAAATTTAACTTAAATACATCACTGATACAAGTATTGTAGATCCTTCTGAGGAAGTCTAGCTAGCTCAAAATAACCCCAGTTCTCTGTGAAAACCCTATCCTGCCCCCTCTCTGACTGGACTTTTGCACCCATGTTGAGGCAGTTGGGGTAAATGTACCTGGCCGAGGCTGAGCCAATCACATTATCTCTCAGGAATTTGAAATTGGGTTTCATCGGTTCTACTTGATCTTGCAGTGTGGCTAAATTTGAGGAACGTTATAAAACTAGGAAGCCGGTATGTGTTATGGTGTGATGGGAGGTCATCGTCAGCCATAGAGAGGTGGAAAAATGGGTCTGTGGAAAGTGAAAGAGTGAGGCAGAGACCAATGTCACCAAGATGGAGAACACTACCTGGGGCCTGGTGCACTTCTGGGTCCAAGTATTAGTCCCTTCATAGGTTTGGCTGCCTATTCCAGGAGCGGCTCCAGCTTCCTTCCAGAGAGCCAAGCAGCCCTTGGAGAAAGAAGTGAAATCCAGCCTCCACATTTTGGTCACTAAGCCTTAACTGCGGGTTGCATCATCCCAGAGATAATGTGCTTCTTTATGCAATTCGTTTGCCAGAAGGGAGCACACCATTTTTAATTTCATACAAGATTTAAGAAAGCCCTTCTTGGGGCGCCTGGGTGGCGCAGTCGGTTAAGCGTCCGACTTCAGCCAGGTCACGATCTCGCAGTCCGTGAGTTCGAGCCCCGCGTCGGGCTCTGGGCTGATGGCTCAGGGCCTGGAGCCTGTTTCCGATTCTGTGTCTCCCTCTCTCTCTGCCCCTCCCCCGTTCATGCTCTGTCTCTCTCTGTCCCAAAAATAAATAAACGTTGAAAAAAAAAATTAAAAAAAAAAAAAAAAAAGAAAGCCCTTCTTCAGGATAGCTAGTAAGGTTAGTGTCTTATAATCAAAGGATCTTGACATTCAGACAAAATGTATTAACAAACAGCTAAACCATTTGTTCTAGTGTTGGGCAAATACGCTCATTGTTCAATACCCTGATTTATTTTGCTTTTTAAAATGAAAGCATAGGGGCACCTGGGTGGCTCAGGCGGTTAAGCAGCCGACTTCGGCTCAGGTCATGATCTCGCGGTCTGTGAGTTCAAGCCCTGTGTCGGGCTCTGTGCTGACAGCTCAGAGCCTGGACCCTGCTTCAGATTCTGTGTCTCCCTCTCTCTGACCCTCCCCCATTCATGCTCTGTCTCTGTCTCAAAAATAAATAAAAACGTTACAAAATAATAAAATAAAATAAAATGAAAGCATAGTTTCCATATAGCAACATGTACAAATCCTAAGTGCATAGTTCAATGATTTCACTGTATAACTCGCATACTCACTACCCAGGTTAAGAAAAGGAACATTTCCGGGGCGCCTGGGTGGCTCGGTCGGCTGAGCGCCCGACTTCAGCTCAGGTCATGATCTCACGGTCCGTGAGTTCAAGCCCCGCGTCGGGCTCTGGGCTGACGGCTCGGAGCCTGGAGCCTGTTTCCGATTCTGTGTCTCCCTCTCTTTCTGCCCGTCCCCTGGTCATGCTCTGTCTCTCTCTGTCTCAAAAATAAACGTTAAAAAAAAAATTAAAAAAAAAAAGAAAAGGAACATTTCCATCATCCCAGAAAGTTCCTCTATCCCAGTTAGTACCACTTGTCCCCCTCCCCCCCCAACATACACACAAAGGACACAGGGAGGTAACCACTCATCTGTAGCAGTGTAATTTGTTTTGTCTCTTCTTGAACTTCATATAAATGGAATCATACAGCAAGTACTCTCTTGTTCAACATGTTCATGAGATCCATCCATGTTGTTGCATGTATCAATAATTTGTTCTCTTTTTGTGGAGTAGCATTCCATAGTGTGAACATACAATTTATTCATTCATTTTAGGATGTTTCCAGGCAGGTCTTATGAATACAGCTTATGAGAGGCGCCTGGGTGGCTCAGTTGGTTAAGTGTCTGACTTTGGCTCAGGTCATGATCTCACGATTCGTGAGTTCAAGCCCCACACTGGGGTCTCTGCTGTCAGCACAGCACTCTCTCACACAAGTATCAAACATTAAAAAAAAAATGACTAAAGCTCATGAATAAACTCTTATGAAGAAAGCTGTTGTGGACATTCTTATACAAGTGGACCTGGGTACTTATTTCCCTCCGACACTGATGTACTATAGAAGAAGTCCAAGTTATACATCTTACATGGTAAATATATCTATTTACATAGATCTGTAGATACATATCTCACATGCATGCACCTGGATAAATTTTGTCTCTAGTTCCTTTATAGTGTAATTGGGAAACTTTATTTTGTAAGTACCTCTTCATAATTATATTTTAATGTACCTACCCACTTTACATATTAAACATGGGGCTACACTCTCAGTATTATGGGGATTCATGCTTTTTATTTAAAAATTGCTAGGGGCGCCTGGCCTGGGTGGTTCAGTCAGTTAAGCGTCCCACTTTGGCTGAGGTCACGATCTTACGGTTCATGAGTTCAAGCCCTGCATTGGGCTCTGTGCTGACAACTCAGGTTCTTGGAGCCTGTTTCAGATTCTATGTCTGTCTGTCTGTCTGTCTGTCTGTCTGTCTCTCTCTCTCTCTCTCTGCCGTTTCCCTGCTCACACTGTCTCCCTCTCAAAAATAAACATTAAAAAAAATTTAAAAATTGCTAAATGGTCAGTAGGATTTTGTGTTACAACTAATGAAACAAATTTATGGGGAGGGTACCTGGCATTAAACTTATAATTAAAAGTCTAGTCTGCGACCAGGTATAAATACAGCAAAGCTATGTGAACCACATAAGACAGTTCTTTGTTCCAAACACCTGTGCAATTTGCAATACTAAATAGTACTGGATTTGCAATGCAAAGCCCTATAAAGCACTGCCTGTGTCCCAGCATCATGAGTGGGGCTTTTTACAAAATGTGAGTGTCCAGTCGTACCCCACCTCCCATAAAATCTTGGTCTGAAGTGGGGGCTCTGTTTTTAAATCCCTTCATATAATTATATGCTATATAGTAGCTGACCAGCTCGCCATTTCTTTCCTATGTCCATCCTTAATTCTGGTGATTACCCTCAGTTGAACATCGGTGACTGTGAATGGCTTTCATTTCCTGTTACACTTTCCCCAGGCAACATGAGATGAGGCACACAATTTACTAAAGATATTTCTTTATGAAGACAGCGACATTAAAATAATAACAAATGATGCAGAGTGGCCGAATAAGACCCGTTTGGGTTAATATAGAGCACATAATTTATTCAGACTAGAATATCATCTCCACTGATGGCAGGGAGTTTTCTCTCTTGTTCAGTGATATTCTTCTGGTGAGCCATAGGAGGGCTCAATAAATATTTACAGAATGAACCCTGTATAAAGCAAGGATCTTAGTTCCTAACTTATGAGGTTATATATCCTGCTTTGCTTACTACTGGTTATATATCCCAGCTGCTCACCCCAGCTCCGTTAAGGACCAGGAAAAAGCCTCCCTAGGTCTGTTGATTAGGCAGCAACCCACTTGGAATTTGTGGGAGCTCAAATCTAACGAAGAGGACTTGGGGACCTTCTTGTCCTTAACAGAGGAAAGATGTCGATTTACTTCATTCTTCTCTCATCATCCACAGAGCCAGCTCCTCCTAAGATTCTCTATTCCTTCTCCTTCCTTTAGGAGTAAAATGAAAATCGAAACTAACCACGGAGACTCTTCTCTTTATCATGGCCACCTGATCCCTAACCAGGGATGACGGTGGCAGCTCCCTTCATGCCCAGGTCACCCAAAAGGTCCTTTTTCAATGTATCGTTTATGTAGAAAGTGATTCTAACTGAATTTTATAGTCTAGCTCTCCTAAGATCGCTGGCTAAAACTTTCTGACTGGAAACCAGAAAACAATAAACCAGAATCACTTTCCCTTTCAAGTACCTGAAAACACAATGTCAACATAACAAAAATACTTTGGACATGATCGCACAAAGGGTTCTCTACCGAAGTGAACACAAAGGGAAGGAGGAAAGTTCTACATGTATGTATAAATCATACAAATCATGAACCAGAAAGGTTGTGAGTCAGTAATGTCGTTTTATAGATGAAAACCATGAAGCAAGAGAAGTTAAATCACTTGCTCAGGGCCATATAATGACAAAGGCAGAAATTCTGAATTTCCCAGCCATGGTCAGACACCCCACCTCACCCCCACCACACCGGCTTTAGGTTTCATTTTTGTATACAGAGATGGTAGCACTTATGGTCAAACCCCCACTGCATCACACTGGTTCCTTTAGCCCCAAGGAACAGATTTATTAAAATGTATTTTAAGGTATTGGGGGAAAAAAGAAAAAAAGATCTAAGCAATTTTAAAGAACTCTGCCTTCCCTCCCCTGTTTCTCTGACCTTCAGGCCACCCATCACTCCTGCGGGCCCACGTCAAAAAGCTTGGGGAAGGAAACCCTTTTAGCTTGTTCTGTCAAAAGCATCTAGGTAAAAGAGTGATTGAGCCCTAAAATGTCACAAATTGTTCAGATACTGTTCTTCTAAGGCCATTTTTGTGAACAGCTCTCTAAAGGGACAAGGTAGGCAGTAATCACTTAAGTTGAGGTGACAATGGTTCCTGGAAAAGAAGATAATTGCTTCACAGCACTTGTTGCTAAGGCTCTCATGCACTTCCTCCCTGTCTTCCCGAATCGACCTTGAGGATTGGGGGACCTGCTGTCATGGTGGCGGATTGGAGAGTGCCCATTGTCTCTGATCTGGAGCAGGATACGTTGAAGGAGAAGGGAGATCGCCCAGGACAATGGTAGCAAAGGTGACCGTTTGTTTTAAAGGCCTGACCTCTGGGCTCTACGACAGCACTTAAGAAAGATCAATCACAACTTTGTGAGCGCAGCCAGAACTGGAAGCTGCATTTGCATTTGTCGACTTAGACAGTCAGCCTCACTTTAAAGAGCTGCGTGGCCAGGGTTTCTGTAGAAACAGAGGTACACGTGGGCAAAAATTGCTTCGCCAGGAAATGAATGCTAGCAATGCTGTTGGGTTGGCACTTTATGGCTACCCAGTTGATGGGAGTGTGGCCGTTAAGTCACCCAATGAACAGTGACTTTTAAAAAGGGAATAATTTTTCCCTCCTAACAAGAGTCTGGAGACAGGTAGTCCTGGTTGTGGTACAGATGCTCAATGATTTCCAGAAACTGCAGGATCTTTTTTCCTCCTCCATCATTTGCATGTTGGCCTTTGATCCATGTGATCATTGCCTCAGGATGCAAAATGGTTGCTGTAGTTCTAGGCCTCACACAAACATCCAAAGCACCAAAAAAAGGAGAGGCAGGTAACAGCCAAGTCCATCCACTTTATTTTCATTTATCACGAAATAATAAGCTTTCTAGGAAGCTCTTGCCCCAGCAGATATCCCCATTGATCAAAATGAGGCTACATAGCCAACCCTAGCTTCAGGGAAGGCTGAGAACTGAGTATCTGGCAAGAGACAAAAGGATTGAGATGATTGGCTGAGGCTGTTCACTATTTATAACCTGAAGCTAAATACAGTTGTCACTCTAATAAAATTGAGATCTAGTTATCAAGGAATAAGGGGGAGAATGGATGCTTAGTAGCTAACTAATGGTGGAAGGCACAAATATGTAATCAGAATTTCCTATTTGGAAAGGCATTTACTATATACTATTACTATATACTATATACTATATACTATACTATTACTATTTACTATATACCTGATTACACTCAACTACTCATCTCTATTTTCTGTACTCTCTAGCACAGTATCATGCACCCAGCAAGTACTTGAAAAAATGTCTGTTGAACCATGATTTGAGAACATTGCAATGATATATTCATTCAGCAGTGGCTTAGAGAAGGGTGTGATGTGAAATGTCAACTATGCATCCAGCCTTAATAACATACGTATGTATGTATGTACGTATGTATGTATGTACGTATGTATGTATGTGTTTAGGTGATCTCTACACCCAATGTGGGGCTCGGACTCACAGCCCTGAGATCAAGTGTCCTGTGCTCTTCCAACTGAGCCAGCCGCGTGCGCCTCATTCACTTTAGAGACATCAAGAGGCCAGAGACTATAATATTCAAGTAATCAGTGCCAAGAGGCTAAAACAATTTCTAGTTCTTTAAGCTTTCTACTTAGGAAGAAAGTACATAAGAGAATATGCATCTTGATAACATACCTAGGATAGAGGACAGGTTAAACATGCATTAACATCTCACTGCAAAGGACCTTTGGCCTAGCCTATAAGACATGAAACCACTGAAACATACCATCTCATCCACATCCCAGAATTAGAGCCCAAATAAGCATAGATAAATTTGTAAGTAGTTGTCATGAATCACAAAATAACAAAATTCTATTGCCAAAATCACATTAAAGACCATTTTGGAGCGCCTGGGTGGCTCAGTCAGTTAAGCGTTTGACTCTTGATTTTGGCTCAGGTCATGATCTCACGGTTGTGAGATCGATCCCGGTGTTGGGCTTTGCGATGGGCGTGGAGCCTGCTTGGGATTCTTTCTGTCCCTCTGCCCCTCCACCACTTGCACACGTGCACTTTCTCCCACTCAAAAACAAAAACCAAACCACCAGCTTAACTCCTTATTTTTTCACATGAGGAAACTGAGGTCCAGAGAGGTTACATGATTGGTCTAAAGTCACATAGTTAGTGAGACACTTGTCTAGAAACCAGACAAACTTGAGAGGTATTTTACAGAAGCAAAGAAACATGGTTTGGGGTAAGTGGGACCCTGTAAGCTTAAAGTTTGGGGATGAGAAAAATAAATACACACACATGAAGGGCCATCCATTACTAGTATATCAATTATAAATTACAACAACTTAGGGATGTGAGCTGACACAAGCTGGTCCTTGGGTGGAGCCTGGGGCTGAGTGGTGAGCAACAGCAGGGTTATTTTATGATACAGATCCTGAGCACAGACCCCCCCAGGCCTATGGTACTGAATGGTAGGAGTTGAGTCACTAATTAAACTTTGGATGTCTGTTTCAACTATAGCTTATGTATCAACTATAGCTTATAGCTTACAGCCTGTTTCAATTTATAGCTTATGTATCGTGCATATGCTTAATGCCAGAAATTGTGCTAAGGGTCTTTGTGGAGTCCTTGTAGCAATGCAGTGAGATGGGTAGGTCTTACTTTTGCTGCTTTTTCCAAACGAGTAAACTGAGGCTTAGAAAGTACAGCAGCCCCCCCCCCCACACTTATCCACAGGGTATACATTTTAAGACTCCCCAGTGGATGCCTGAAACCAAGATAGTACTGACCCCTATATGTACTATGCTTTTTCCCATACATACATACCTATGATGAAGTTTAATTTATAAATTAGGCACAGGAAGAGATCAATGACAAAACTAACAATAAAATAGAATTAAAACAATACATTGTAATAAAACGTATGTGAATGTGGTCTTTCTCAAAATACCTTACTGTACTGTACTCTTGTGCTGATGTGAGATGATAAACTGCCTACGTGATGAGCTGAAGAGAGGTGAATGACACAATCGTTGGGCGTCTGGGTGGCACAGTCGGTTAAGCATTCGACTTTGGCTCAGGTCATGATCTCATGGTTCGTGGGTTCGAGCCCCGCATCAGGCTCTGTGCTGACAGCTCAGAGCCTGCTTTGATTCTGTGTCTCCCTCTCTCTCTCTCTGCCCCTCGTCTGTCTCTTTCTTAAAAATAAATTCACATTAAAAAATAAATTAAGGAAGGTAGGGGCGCCTGGGTGGCTCAGTCGGTTGAGCATCGAACTTCGGCTCAGGTCATGATCTCATGGTTTATGAGTTCGAGCCCCGCATCTGGCTCTGTGCTGACAGCTCAGAGCCCAGGGCCTGCTTCAGATTCTGTGTCTCCCTCTCTCTCTGCCCCTCCCCCACTTGCACTCGCTCTCTCTCTCTCTCTCTCTCTCTCAAAAATAGACATTAAAATTTTTTTTTTAAATGACACAGGCATTGTGACTTAGCAATAGGCTACTATTGACCTGATGACTCATCAGAAGGAGGATCACTTCTTCGGGACTGAGTTTGCCCAAGGGTAACTGAAACCACAGGAAACAAAAGCTCAGATACAGAGAGCCTGCTGCGGAAGTAACTTGCTTAAACCCACCATGCTAGAAAGTGCTGAAGCTAAGTCTGGAACTCTGGTCTGTCTGATCTGAAAGCCCCTATGTTTTCTTATGCTGTGCTCCTTCTTTTGGCTCAAGAGCCAGACCCCTTCAATGCCTCGGGAACCAGAGTTTGGAATCCTGAGGAACCTTAGAGGCCACCTAGTACAGTGCTGTTCACTGGGCTGTTTCCAGACCAGCAGCATGCCCACTACCTGAGAACTTGTTAAGAATATAAGATCTCAGGCCCCAGTCCACAGCTATTGAGTCAGAATGTCTGCGGGTAGGGCCCAGGAGGCTCTGTTTTAGCTAGCTAGCTCACTAGGTGATTTTTAAGGCACACTAAAATTTAAGAAGCACTGGGTTAGTAGACAGATTCTAGTCCAGTCTCTTTATGTTAAAGATGAGGAAACAGAGTTGTGCTGACTTAACCATGGTCACTGTAGCTGAGTTGGATCTCAAGCCCAGACCTCCTGAATCCTAGTCCAGTGTGCTGTCTGCTGTGTTCTTTAGTTTCTCTATTACTGTCCCACAATATGTGCATTGGTTCCTGTCTTGGAAACACCGGGTGAGGTTCAGTAGACCTCTGACCTGACCTAGTATATCCACTCATGTGGCATATCTGGTTTCTCCCTTCCACTCCTCTGTGATTCAGACCAAAGTTGTTTATCCAGACCTGGGAATATCTTCTGTTTGGGAAGTCTTTTCCTCTTCTTCCCTTTAGCTCTTCTCCTGTCCTCCTTTTCCTTCTTCATCATGTATTATTATTATTATTATTATTATTATTACCTTGCTTTTGAAAACCATTTTGCATTCATTCAATATTTCATAGCAGTGATTCTCAAATTTTACCATACTTTGGAATCACCCAGGGAGCTTTACAAATACTGATGCCTGAGTCTCACATCCAGACAGTCTGATGTAATTGGTTGGGGGTGTGGCCAGGCCTTCATGATTTTTAAAAGCTCCCCAGGTGATTGCAGTGTGCAGCCAACCACTGGCAACTGCTTTTTTAGGAGTCTCACCATGACTGGAGGAGGTAGGTGGGGCAAGTGTTTGTGATCCCCTTTCCATAGATAAGGAAGCTCAGGCTCTGAGACATCTGGTGTCTTGCCGAAAACAATGAAATCACCTAGTGACACTTGGTGGCTTACCAGGTACTTATAATAAATCTTTAAAGCCAGCTGTCAGTCTGCAAGAATGGAGTAAAACCTGTTTTTCTTTTCTGCTTCCCAGTGTTTTTTGGGCTTGTGTTTCCTGACATGAGAAGGGAAAAGACACAACTTTGCAATGGCATCTGGGACCAAATGTTTATAACTGAAATTCCCTGCTCAATGCCTTTAATAACTCGAAGATAATCATGAACTAGCGCACCCCCCCATCCCCCCTGCCGTTCATCACCCAACATAATAATGGTCAGAGAACATCAGGAAAACCAGATGGAAGAGACTTGCTCATTCTGCACCAGCACATGTGCCCCATTTGGAGACCAATTAAGAAAATAACAAACCTGGCCACATTGGCTAAGGGAACTCTCCACTGGGGTTTGCAAATTTGAGCACGTGTTTCCCATGCACGGTATATTGGAAGAGAATTTCCCATTGGTGTTTGCTTCTCTTTTCTGGGTATCCTGATCATTTAAATTATGGTGTGCAGTGTTCTTGGCTGGTGCTCCCTTTTATTTCCCTGGATGTCTCTGGGAACTTCCTATAGTTCCTTCAGTCTAATTTCTCACCCTTCGCAGGAGAGATCGTCTGCTGCAACCAGCCTCTCTGTTCCCATAATGCCTTGCTCCTTCAGGTGTGTTCCCTGCACCAGCAGCCACAGCAACAACATTACCACCTGGGAGCTTATTAGAAATGTAGAATCCCGGTCCCATCCCAGACCCACTGACTCAGAATCTGCGTTTTAACAAGAACACCGAGTAATTGGCACATGGTGGTTTGAGAGGCGTTGCCCTAATACCCAGAGTTTTTCCCCCATCATCCCGCAGTTTAAAATGCTCTCCCTCCTGGCTACTTTCATTTATCCACTTCCTAATTGTCCTTCAAAGCTTAGCTCGGATCCCTCTCCATCTGTGAGTCCCCCAATATTTATTCCCTCCACCTTACCGCTATAGGTCATGACTTTTAGAATTTGAACCAATATTGAATGTTTCGTTATTTAAATAGTTCGTGTATTATTAGCCTAATTATTAAGATTACTTCTCCCCCCGAAGTGCCTTGCACGGGCTTTGCACAAACATGAATTGTTCCGTTCATCAAGATCTATTTCCTGCTTGAAAGCTGTCCTTAGCCCTATCCTTTCTCTTTAAGCTCCTTCTACCTTAAAGGAGCTTCCCTGAGTTTTTGTCCCCTCAGCACCTGAAGTAAATCTCCACCCACTCCAGAGATTTTGTGAAGCCCTGGCTCTTCTCTGTAACCTAGTGGGTTCCAACCAAACCACAATTCCAAAAAGTCATAAAAAGTAAAAAAACAAACCAAAAAACAAAAAAACAAAAACCTAACCAATTGTGGATATTGACTTTCTCCAGAAAAGTTTCCCTAACTTTTTCATTTGAAATTATTTGGACTGGGCATTTTTAAAAAGAAGTTTCCTTTTGGGGTTGGGATGTTTTTCCTGCCTTACGATGGTGCCCATGGGAAACTTAGGATTGTCTCTGGCTCTCTCGTGGGATGTGCCATGAAGTGTTCTCTCTTTTACTGCCCCAGACCCTGAGGCAAGAGACACATCTTTGAGGCTACCATCTCCCCAAATTGCAGAAGGGAGCAGGGGCACATATCCTAGCTACCTATAAATCCCAAGACCTATCCCGGGGATTGGAGGCTCTCTCCTGAGGCTTGGCACAAGGGGGTGTAGGAAGGAGAGCAGGAGCTCCAAACGAACTTTGAACTTCCTGGTTTCCTTTCTGCGTCAACTTTTCCTACCGTGAACAGCTTTTAGTTCCATCTTGACCCTATATGTCCTTCAAGTCTACTGTTTATGGTATCAACTTAAAGTTCAAAAATACCCAGGTTCTAACAACTCAAAAACCTTTTCCTCAAAGCTGTGGTCCATGGTTATCAAGTCCTTTTAATGTTCACAGGTGGTCAAATGGCTTGTTTCTTTTCTCTGGGAAGAAGCCTCTGCCAGCACATATGGTAGTCAAAGGATTGGAGTCAGATAAATTGCTGATGAAAACACCAAAATTAGTATAAGATTTAGTCTGCTACATATTGGTGTGATATAGGAGTGGCTTTCTGCATTCCATGTAGATGGGCAATCACATACTCAGGACGTTTTGGACTGTTGGTTACTGACATTGGCACTGGCTGATCTCTAGCTGTAGCAGGACTGCCACTTCAGAGGGTCTGTGGGTAGGAGACTTGCCCTGGAAGGATATGTGTGGTGAAGGAAGCTTTCTATGGCTTGGTTCATCTCATAGATTTCCTTAATGAAAATCTCTCTTCCACATGGAGGTGGTTCAACCACCGCACAACCTTCAGGTCGGGCCAGGAAACATAGCGTGGGCCTTATTGTTCTCTGTCTCTTCAATCTCAGAGTCCAGCCCAACAGGACTAGTTCACAACAGACACCTGTTTGAAAGCCAGTGAAGGGCATCAGCTAAACTAATGAAACTGCTTAAATCAAACCACAGCTGACTTGCTTTGTATTTTTGAGATATTGTAATTTATTTTAATTCAGTGTAAAAAAGCAATTAAAGAACCAAATCCATCCAAGATATCAGTACACACATAGGCCTTAGGTGCTACAAATACAGGAGAGGGAGTTTGGGTTTGTTTTGGTAAATGCCTAATGGGCAGGGAGCCCCTTTTCTTCCATCCCGTCACTCCCCCTCCCCCCACCACCCACCCCACCCCGAAATGTCACTTCCTCATTCCGGGGCCTCTGCATCTCAGAAGCACAGTGGCCATCTTCTCAGAGGTAGAATGTGTGCTCACGTGGGTGTTCCTGTGTGTCAGGTGCAGGGATGGAAGAATGCCGGAGGAAGCAGACAGATGCGGTCACGTCTCTTCTTTCTGTGCTGTTTGCTCAGGGGGAAGAAAAAGAGCACACTCTTCATCTGTGTTCCTCCTCCACACACCTTTAATGAGCACTGTTTTCAGTTTTTATTTGCTCATCAATAAACCCAAGGGTAGGTCTTGTCTGTTCCCAGAGATAAAAAACTGCATGCATAACTGGTCTTTATCCAGCCAAACAAGCACAGTTTCTCTTTGTTTGTCACAGTGTTTCAGGGAGATAAGAGGAAACCACCCAGACATGATGCACAGACCCAGGAGGTTTTGAAATCCTTTGTAAACTCATGCTCTATTCTGAGCTGTGGATTAGTGATGGAAAGAAAGGAAGAGGGCATCACATATAACCTAAGTTGATTTTGCTCCTAGGTTTAAAACAAGCAGGTGAATCCCCCCGCCCCCCCCACACACACACGCAAAGAGACAGAGAGAGGGGAGAGAGAGAGAGAGAGAGAGAGGAAATCATTAATAAATGTTCAACTGAGGAAAGAATAAGCTGATTCAATTATTAGCACAGAAGTAAAAATAGGGAGAATTTTAGTAATTCAAATGAGAATATACCCTGAAAATAGTGGACCTTTTTCCTATCACAAAAACTTTCTGTCTTATGGATTCAGACCAATATTGGCAGACAGGATCTAAGTTCAGTTGAAGAGCCACATATATTGCCAAGAAAACGTGGGCTGGGACCAGGTTAGAATCCTATTTTAAATTTTTTTCTAATGTTTATTTTTGAGAGATCAAGAGAGACAGAGAGTGAGTGGAGGAGAGACAGAGAGGGAGACACAGACTCTGAAGCAGGCTCCAGGCTCTTAGCTGTCAGCACAGAGCCCAATGCAAGGTTCGAACCCATGAACTTCAAGATCATGACCTAAGCTGAAGTTGGACACTTAACCGACTGAGCTACCCAGGTGCCCCAAGGTTAGAGTCCTATTAAGCCCATGCCTTTTGAGGCTTTTGCAGGTTTCTGAGAGCAAGGCAGCCTAGAGGGGTTGATGTGAGACTGGTGATGGAAGCTATTAAGTAGAGTAACACTAATAATAAACATAAGATCAGTTGGCACCGATAGAAAGGCACAAAGGAAAAGATGTTTTTAATAGCAAATGAAAGTTTGGGGTAGCAATTTGAGTAGATGCAGGAAATCTCCTAGGAAATCATCTAGGAGAAATTTGCTATTGAGCTCTGGAAAAACCCAAGGTTGAGCCCTGAAATGATGGTGGGAGGGCCTGGGAGGATAGAATCGTCAGGAATTTAAGGCAGAAAGGAGAATACCCAAAAGACAAAGATAGGTAGCTAATGGAAGGAAAACTTAAGTTGAAAGCCACAACACCATTGCTTCAGAGCAACCAGGTAGAAAATGAGGAGATAGTGAAGTCTTAGTGAAGCTGAATGGTGCTTCATGGTCTGTGACACATATTCTGCATTACTGTCTCTTTCCACCCTTAGGCTCATGAACTTAAATTGCCCTATGGTAGACTTTTGACTATATCTCATCTCCAGTTCTGGATAGTGAATTCCCTGTAGGGAAAAGATATGTCCCAGGCTTTCTAGAATTTCCCCTGTAGTACCGAGTATGGGGCCTCACTGGAATAGTAGCTCAGTAAGTGTTAATTGGCAGAATTAATTAGTTAATGAACAGCCTCCTCTTTAAGAAATTAATTAGGTAATCCCAAATTAAATGCTAGATTTGAGGAGCCAAAACCTGGATTATATGTTACCCTTCTCATGTTGAGTAAGTCAGAGGAGCAAAACCCTGCAGAAGGAAAGAGAGAGAGGAAGAGAGGAAAGAAAGGAGGGAGGAAGGAAGAAAGGAAGGAAGGAAGGAAAAGAAAGAAATCATTAGTACTTTAGTTCAGAAGGAATCGGTGAGTATAATGCTAGATATCGGGCAAAAAGATTTGAGGTGTGAGTCTTAGGAGAGAGGCCAAAATAGAATGGACTTTTCCTTGATCATTGATTCATTCAATCAGGCCAAGGCTGAACTTTAGGTGATTTTTGGAGGGGTGGGTGTGGAGGTGAGCAGTGGCCATGGTTACTCTGGCTAGTAATTTTCTGCTGCAGGTTTGTGTTTTTGGAAGGTTGACTTTGTGAAAGCAGAGGTCTTGTCTACCTTGTTCGCTGTCATACCTCCAGCATCCAGAACAGCTCTCTTGCCATATAGTAGGGACTTAAGAAATAATTGGGGAAAGAAGAGAAAAAGGGAGGGCTCTGCTTTTCATGCAAGTAAACCTGACACTCGCTCCCTTATGGGTTACCAAAGGCCCCCTCAGGTTCTGTGTTAGCAATCAAAGATACCAAAAAGGTGAGATGCCACAGTCTTTGCCCCCAAATAAGTGATCGTCTAGTGGAGAGAGAGGGAGGGAGAGACAGAGAGAAACATAGCAGGTGGTTAAGTGCTCCTGCAAAGAGTCATGGTAAAGATAGAGTGGGCCAAAGGGAGCAGGGAGCATCTCATCTGCCCTGAGGAAGAGTGGGCAGCAGAAAACATCTCAATCCTGAGCAGAATCCTAATAAACTCAACGAGGCTTTGTAGGCTTGAGAACGTTTTAATCTCTATAGTCCTAAAACGGACTGTGGGTATATTGAGTCAACTATGGAAGACGGCGAGTCATTGCATTTTAGCCATTGTCTATTCAGGGTCATTTTGCTACTGAAAGTTATTTTGCCTTGGTGCCCACTGGACTTTGGTTTCATTCCGGGAATGCAAAGGCTACAGTGAGTCTGTCATGCGGCAGCGTCTCATAGAATTGTGGCTTTATAAGCGCAGTCTAAATGACACAGACCGAAGGCCCATTGTCTGGTCCAGACCTGCACCACACACTGGGAGTAACAGCTTTGTTAAGCATGATGGGTTAGGCCCAGTCTTTGTTCTTTTCTGAGCACTTTCTCCTTCCAATGACAAGGATTAATGATACAACCACTGTAAAGTGGTCTTTGCATTTTATAAAAGCCTTTAGCAATAAAAGTGCATGTTTCCCCATCAACACAGCAAATTTCCTGAAGAGGGTGGATAAACTTGACAACAGAAAGAGCATCAGTTGTTTGAAAAAAAGTTCTGGCTGGCTAAGCTTATTTACACATAGGAAAAGGATGTATGGGGTGGGGGGTGGATATGCTGATGAACTCTTTAACAAGAAAATCCAGGGTCTGAGGAAAAAAGAAGATCCTGATTGGACTTCTGCTTCTTGATTTCCTTACACAGGTACTGAGCCCAGCACAGATCAAATCAATTTGTCAGGCGATTCTGGACTCTGGGAAGCAGTACGCCATGAAAAAAAGGAAGCCATTCCCTCTGATGTACTCTTACTATGGAACTGAATACTTGGGTGAGTGAAGGTGTTGTTGGCAAAGTCCTGTAGGAAGAAGGGAGTCCCTGATACCCTCACTGACTACAAACTAGATTTTTGGGGGGGGGGCATAGGTCATTCCTCTTCATTTCACTAGAAACACTTTAAAATGCCACTTGAAAACAAATACTGATAGATACTACAAATCACAATTAAATGTTTGTTTTCATAGCTTGACAGAAGGGCAGCTATTGTAATGATTACTTTTACTGATGACTAAAATCTTTATTCTAGATCGTGAGTTCATTGGCTGAATTTCACTGAAAGTTTGTGAACAGTTTATACGCTCATTGCCAATAGTGCCAATGCACAGGGAAACACAATGAAGCCAGTAAAAGTTTCAAGTGTTTAATGCTAGTGGGTTACTAACAGACTGCTTACTGAATCACAACGGCCCCTTTTGAGCTAGAAGGCATGTAAAGTGAAAATTACTTACTCCCCTTTTGAATCTTTCAGTGGCTCCCTGAAAGAGAGTCCTGAGCATGACTTGCAAGGCCATTTGTAGATTCCTGTTCCCTTCTCCAAACTCACGCTTTATCTCCCTCCCTTTTCTGGGTCTGTGCAGCATAATCTCCTCCAAGCCAAGTGTTCTCATATCTTCAGAATCTCTGTGCCTCTTCCTTTTGCCTAGAAGGCCCAGCCTCCTCCGACCCCTTCAATTCTCTGTAATACTTCTACACAGACTTCAAGACTGATCAGACATCACCAGAGCTATTGAGAAACTTGGTGCTTTTGGAAAATGGGTCTATTGAATCCTCTCTGGAAAAACAGTCACATGTTTCAGGTTGTGCCCTGAAGCAAAATTGGCCTGCCAAGTGTGGTCACCCTGCCACACTTATATTGGAGCCCTTATCACATCACACTCTATTTAGTGGCTTACCTGTCCCACCGCCTCAGCCAGGTTTGTGCACCTTCAGGATGTGGACTTTTGCTTACTTATCCTTGTGATCCCTGGTCGTCTACCAAGAACCTGTGCCTAATGAGGGTAACCAAATGAATGAGTGAATAGCTGATGAATAACTTCAGCAATGAGCATGTGGACTGGGAGTTCTCTGAGAGACTTCTCAAAGAACCTTTAAGTTCCTGACTGAGTTTCTCTAGAATCAGACCTTGAGACAAGGATTTGGGTATAAATGGCTTGACCCTAGAAAGTGTTGCTAGAGGAATGAGGAAGCGAGAGTACAGAAAAAGGTTAATAGAGGATGTAATAGTGAGCAACTGTGGATAACTCAGGCTTGGTCCCACTGGGGTCCCTGAAGGCTGTATAGAATGTGCCTCAGAATTATCCCACCTAAATGATGAGGAAACTGGAGTATTCATCCACCAACTCCCTGCTTCATGGGTTGAGGGTCTGCTCCCAGACCTGCTAATTCCCTAGGACTTCCACCCTGCTCCTGTGGGCTGGGCATACCCTGTGGCCAGAGAAAGCCTCAGGCAGAATGATAAATGCTTCAGATGGAAGGTGAGGAGGAGGATAGGTGCACCAGAATGGTGAGTGTAGATGAGGTGATGGGCAGGACACTGACAGTGTCTGCTAGAGTTCCTTAATAGAACTATTCTTTCCATTTTTTCATCTTTTTAGAGAAATTAACATTCTAGACATTTACATGTATAGCACAAACCAGATGGCTATCTGATGCATAAATATTTTCCTGAAAAGGAAGCTTTTTTTTTCCCTAACAATTTAAAAGCCATTGAAAGAAAGGCACCTTCAAGTATTACAACTGAATTTTAAGAAGAATCATCTTTGACGGGATAAAACTGTAAGGCCTTTTTTGGGCAGTCAAGAGTTCCGAGGGCCTGAGTGTAAAGAGAAAGCTTCACAGTTACAGAGTTGAGTTTAAAGAACAAGCCCTCCAAATATATTGAACCCAGCACCTCCCACCAACCAGCATTCTACTCATTAGGAATGAGTGAAAACCCCTGCAGGGCTGGGCTGACTTTTACCTTTGTTGAGCTAGCTCCTTCTCTGAAAGCAGGCTCAGGCCTTTGCTAGTACAGTACCCTATGCTGGAACTCCTAGGAATTTTTCAAGACTTGCTCAGATGACACTACCTGTGTAGACAGAACCTCAAGTGCCCCCTCAGATCCTCCCATGATTCTCTGTTAGCTCCTGGTACACATCTCTCATAACAGCATTTATCACTTCATATTCTATTTGTCTATTTATGAGTCTGGCTTTCTCACTGTACCATATGGGGAGGTCTTCAAGAATCAGACCAAGTCACATGCATCTGTGTACCCCCAGGGTTTAGACAGTGCCCGATATACAGTGCTAAACGTGAAGGATTAAGTAAATTAATACCCGTTATTAGTGTTTAACTTTACAGAAGAAGGGATTTAGTCTGTTTTGTTCATTCATTTATCTTCAACACCGAGAACAGTATCTGGTACGTATTAGGTGCTTAATTCTGATGTGTTGAGTGAATGAATGAATGTTTAGATACCTGGAACAAATTATTTTTAAGCACCGTAGGAGGATTTTCATAAAAGCTGTTGGTATGTTAATTACAAAGTTTAAATTTTTTTAATGTTTATTTGTTTTTGAGAGAGAGAAAGACAGAATGCAAGCAGGGGAGGGGCAGAGAGAGAGACACACAGAGGATCTGAGGCAGGCTCCAGGCTCCGAGCTGTCGGCACAGAGCCTGACGCAGAGCTCGAACTCAGGAACCGTGAGATCATGATCTGAGCCGAAGTAGGACGCCTAACTGACTAAGCCACCCAGGTGCCCCACCTTTCTTTAAAAAATTTTTTAAATTACATTTTATTTTTTTATGTTAATTGAAAAGTTTAAAAAAATCTTTTCTCTAAAACAGGGGTTGTCACTAACTATTTTTCTATAAAGGGATAGACAATAAAGATTTTAGGCTTTGTGGGCTATATGTCTCTGTCACAAACACAGCTCTGCCACTGTAGCACAAAAGGAGCCATAGATAACACACAAATGAATGAACGTGGCTCTATTTCAATAAATCTTTATTTACAAAAACAGGCAGTGAGTCAGATGTGGCCTGCAGGCTGTAGTGTGCTGATCCCTGTTCTAACATATGCTCCCCAGAAGCCTAGTTCTTAGGAGCTTTATTATTATATGATATTATTATATGACTGTGTGTGCTTTCACATAATATTGCCATTCATTTTTTTATACTCTGTCCCTTCACTAAACAAAATGGCTCTCTTCCCAATTGTGTGAATTAATTATGCTTTGTGTGTTGATATAGGAGCGGCTCATGGCCTGTCGTCCATTCTCCAGATGCTTCTTTCTTACCACGAGCACCTCAAGCCCTCAGATCAGGAGCTGGTATGGCAGAGTGTGGACTTCCTCATGGAGCAGGAGCAGAACTGCAACTGGCCACCTGAGCTTGGCGAGGCCATCGAGAGGGAGAATGAGCTGGTGCACTGGTGCCATGGCGCCCCAGGTCTCACCCACGCTATTATCTGAAAACATTGCCTTTCACTGGGCTTAGCCAAAGAGAGGTGTTTTTCTCTGAGAAGTGACGGTATTTCTCATCTATGCGATGACTACATGAGATTGAAAGGTCAAGATGAAACTTGTCAAAGCTAAAAAAGTCTTGATCCGTAAAGGATCTCCAGGACTGATCGTGTAGTTTTAAAAATACATGATCAGTGTCTATTTGTATATAAATTAAACTAGCACTGTCCAATAAAATATAAGATGAGCCACATATGAAATTAAATTTTTAGTAGCCTCATTAAAATGTAAAAAGACACAGGTGAAATGAATCTCAGTAAGATATATTTTATAACCCAACACACCCCAAGTATTATTTCAACATGCAAACAATTTAAAAATTAAGCTGTTTTATACCTTTTTCATACTAAAGTCTTGGAAACCCAGTGCATATCTTATACTGATACCCCATCGCAATTCTGACTAGCCACATAGAAAGTACTTAATAGGTACATTGGACAGTGTGGATCTGGAGGCTGCTAGTTCAAAATGTGGTCCCTGGACCAGTGGCATGGGCAACATGGAGCTGGTTAGAAATGCAGAGCTTCAGGCCCCACCCCAGACCCACTGAATCAGAATCTGCACGTTCACGAGATCACTGCGTAATCTATATGTGCATTAAAGTTTGAGATGCACCATTCTATAATTCTTCAAATGAGGATTTTCATCATTACCTCATAAAAAGTCTAGAGAACTGAGAAGCCATTTGCAGTGAACTCTCTGGAATTGAGCCTAGAAACTTATCAGACTCCATCTTTTCTTTCTCTTTTTTTAAAAAAATCCCATTACACTGTTAGGCCTTCTGAGAAGGGGCAGTTTGAAATAAGTTAAATTCAAATAAATCAATTAATTTCAGTAGAGTGGCCAGGGGAGAGATTTAAAATAGCAAAATAACACAAAAAGTTTGGATTAGGAACAGATTTAATTTTCAAGGCTATGCTTCAATGCTGTGAGCACAACTGTAGAATATATTAGATTTCTCTGTAGTTTGTTACCTGATTTTTATTACTTCCTTTCCCCTCCTTCTCTAATTAATGTTCTTTAATCCCACTGTAATTCGGTTTTTTTCTTTGGTCCTGTCTCAGTTCAATAATAACGTAAGTTTTGGCTCATTGGCCAGATTTTCTCTGCCGGCCGCATTTACCTAAGGAAGGGACTTCAAAGGCTCCTGTGTGTGCTTGTACCAGCGCCAGGCATTGTGCATTATGTCCAAGCTAATTCCCGCTGGTGGTAATTTGAGTCCATTTCTTCTTGCTTTGAACTTTTTGGAGAAAAACATGGTTGTTGACCATTCTGGAAATGCTCTCTCTTCATGTTACGCTCAGCACTCCACTTCCCATTTCCCGTGAATCATTTTGAGTGATGGTTTCTGGGTATCCGCCAAGCACCCCCAGAATCCTTGAATTTCGGAGGTGTCCCATGTTAAATATAGAATATTTGAAAGGGACTCAATGTGCTGGTAAGAGCCCTATGAAGCATGGGAAGATAATCCATTAAAACAAGTGACTGGGTCAGTTCATTGATGTGGGTGTCTTACAGGGCACTTATTTCGTCCTCTTTATATGCCACATGCCTTCTGTCTTTGTAAATCCTGTGCTGTAACAGTATAGCGTAGGATTCATCACCTTGGGGACTTTATTTGTCCTCATATATCATTCACGTTCAGTGTCTTGGTAAGATTAAATATAGGCTGCAGAGCAAAATCATTTAACCCACGTTTTCACTGGACTGCCCCAAATAAACCAAGTCACAAATGAATAAAGAACCAATTGGGGCTCGTTATTTATGCCAACCTGCACTCCCAATCAAGGGTATTAGTCTTCCTTTTATGAAATGTGCCCAAAACAGCATAAGAATGATTATAAGTCTGATAAGTACAGGTTAAAAACCATCAAGATTTTTCTGAATTCAGCAACAGTAAGCTCTCCCCAAAATTCTAAAACAGATGACTTAGAAAAATAATTTTCACTTGTTAGAGGAAAATATTTTTGAGGCTAGATTTATGAACAGCACAGATGGTTTGGGGCAGCAGACTGATTCTGTGATTAAAAACCTGCCAGAGATAATCCAAATGTGGAATTTCATCAGTGATACCTTATCTCCCCCTATAATTGTTTCCTATTGACTGTCCTTCACCCCACCTCTACAGGTGACAGACAGCCTTAGTTACCATGTATGCGGTGTGGAAGTAGTTCTTGACTCGAAGTGAATAACCTTGGGTTCTAATTGTAGCTCCAACACTAACCACTAAATGACCTTGAGAAAACACTTTGTGCCTTTTGTGCCTCTGTTTCTTCATCTGTGAAATGAGTGTGTTGAGATTCCTATGACCTCTTCATAGCCTTAATGATTCTGAAATGCAGGATGAGAGTCATTTACAAAATCATTAAAATAAATGCTGTGGCTAAAATAAACTCTGGATTGCATTATGTTATGTCACTACTGTGGTGACACTGACAGTGCATTTCCTTTACTCTGTGTGAAACACAGGTGTGGCTCTTTTTTAACATCATTTCACAAGGGCTCCTGAGTATGTGATCTTGAATGGAGAACAAGGGCTTGTGCAGTGCAAGCGTCTTTGGTCACTAAACCTTGTCATGCACTGTATAATGCACACCTCTGTGCAATTACGGACTGCACAGCGGACTTGGGTGGTGATTCTCCAATGTGTTGAAACTATGCATGCCAAGTCGAGCTGTCACAGGGCTCTGCTAGATTGCACGCTTGCACAGGTTTGGCTTCTCAAGCCATATTTCTTAAGTAATGATTTCTTCCCCCCCCCCCCACCTTGTGCTTGGTAAACACATAATCGTCGCTGACTTAGGTTTCTTATCAGTGCTCTGGCGACAAAATGACACGGTTCCTATCAAAAGCAAAGAAACCCAACATCCTTCCTTTTAGATTAAGCAGCCTTATTTTGGATTTCAATGGGGTCAGGTTAGAATATGTTTAGAAGTCTTCTAAGGTCCCTTCCATGTACCATTCTGTGATCCAGGCTGCAGGAAGAGGCCCTTTGTCTCTTGCCAGAACCATAGAATCAATGGCTATTAAGCTGCCTTGGGCTAATACATCCGTTGGACCGTATCAGCCCTTCTTGTTTCCACACCTCATTTCCGCTTCAGGGTTGGCCTGTACCGGGGTGGGAAATGAGACGTTCTAAGGTCAGCAGACATTTGTGGAGCCCCTGCCATGTCAAATGCCATGCCACAGACTAAGGGAGCAAAAACGGATGGGATGGAGTTCCCACCCTTGGGTGGTTTGCACTATCCTAGGGGAGCCAGGCATATAAACAGGTATTTTTAATATGATATAGTGTAAGTGCTAAGATTTGTATAGGGAATTATGGGAACTCAGGAGAGGGATTCCTGGTGCCCCTCCAGGTTTAGGGAAGGCTTCCAGGAAGCAGTGATGCCTGAGGTAAGTTGGCCAAGCCAGGAAAGTTGGGAAGTGTGTTCCAAGAAGAGTCATTCAGAGGTTTGGAACCACATAGTGAAGGAAGGGGAACTGTGGGTGGTTTGGTTTTACTGAAGTGAAGAGCTTCAAGTAGGTAATGGAGGAGAAGAGGAAGAACAGAGTCACAAAGCTCAGTCACAAAGGGCTTTCTGTGTCTCACCTGGATACCAGCTTCACCTGGTCCTGAGGGGAAGCTGAGAAGCACAGATTACACCACAGAGTTGGTCCATCTTGAGGCAGGAGAGCTGACCTTTGGTATCGCTGGGTCAGCCAGTCATTGGCTGAAATCTGCGGGGCTGGTGGGCATATAGCATAGCCTCCCATTTGACTGAGGGCAAATCTCCCAGGAAGAGGGCAGCTGTGAGCTTTATTAGTGGCCAACTCCTAGCAACTGGGAGATGGGGCGCATGCCAGTAAGGTCAAGGGGATCCAGCAGAACACCCAGGGCTTTCAGTTCACCTGGCTAATACCTCCTCATCTTTGGTAGTCAGGCTACATTGTGTCCCTCCCCCTAGTGGGCCTTTCCTGCCTCTAGGTGTGGGTTAGGAACCTCCCTGTGTGCTTCCCCTCACATAACCTAATGGATGCCTCCAGTTAGGTTATAAACACTATGAAGGCAGGGGCTATTTAAAACCTGGGACACCTACTACTGTACCTGGCATATGGTAGCTACTCAGTATCTTAACAGCCACCAAGTCCTGTGAGCCTTTCATTATTTAGCCTCTTTGCCATCTTTCTGCCAACATGATGAGCTCATAGCTACCCCATTGTACTTCTGGAGGTCTCTCGACACCACTGTGGGACATTTTGTCTGTAATGCTAATCCTGTCATTAAAAACAAAAACTGGGGCGCCTGGGTGGCGCAGTCGGTTAAGCGTCCGACTTCAGCCAGGTCACGATATCGCGGTCCGTGAGTTCGAGCCCCCCGTCAGGCTCTGGGCTGATGGCTCAGAGCCTGGAGCCTGTTTCCGATTCTGTGTCTCCCTCTCTCTCTGCCCCTCCCCCGTTCATGCTCTGTCTCTCTCTGTCCCAAAAATAAATAAACGTTGAAAAAAAAAAATAAAAACCAACCAATCCCCAACAAAACACTGCACCGCTGGTCTTCATGTGGGTTTTTTGTCCTGGCTCCAAACCTTTGCCTTGTTGATCTCGATGCCTAGAATGCTCTAACTCATGTTGGGCCTGGAGTTGCCTATGCATCCTACAAAGTCCTGAAGAAAACCCTACTTCTTCTTTTTTTTTTTTTTTTTTTTAGTTTTATTATTTAGAGAGAGAGAGAGAGAGAGAGAGAGAGCACAAGCAGGGTAGGGGCAGAGAGAAAGGAGAGAGAGAATCCCAAGCAGGCTCCGTGCTGTCAGCGTGGAGCCAGACTCAGGACTTGAAGTCACGAACCATGAGATCATGACCTGAGCTGAAATCAAGAGTCAGATGCTTAACTGACTGAGCCACCCAGGTGCCCTGAAAACCCGACTTTTATCCTAGGCCTCACCCAACTGTCTCCCTCAGGGAACTTCTACTTTTCTGATCCCAGTAGTGTTATTAACAGCATCATTCATTTTATGCTCCAACAGCATCATGAACTACATGTCCTATTATGTGTCAGTCACATGTACAAATTTTTCTCTCCCTTTCTAGACAGTGCCTTCCTGAAGGTCAGGAATCTTGTTTACCATTTATTTTATATTACCCGGGGCCAGGACTGGCTACATAATTTGGAGGGCCCAGTACAAAGTGAAAATGCAGCCAACTTTTAAAAAATGATTATTCATTTCAAGGTGGTAACACGCCCATGAAGCAAGCCCTGCCTGGGGCTATATATACAGTAATCAATGAGCACTTACAAATGAATGGATACAAAAAATGAATAAATGTATAAATAAGTTCAGTTCTTTCAAAATCATCTTTCAGCTGGTGGGAGACACTTTGTTCCTAGAACCGAAGAAGGACAATGCTATAGGTGACCATTGTCAGTGATTGACTCGAAAGCCTTGGCTGAGGAGAGCCTGTTGTTATATGCTAAACATAGGAAGTGTTGAAGGATAATTTCTAAAAAGAGATTGAAATCATGACTCATACAAATATAAAATAAACATATATCAATGATTTTATTTAGCTCATTAATTAATGAGGGAACCAGAAAGGTGTTACAGTTGGTTTCAAAGGAAAATCCAAGGAGCAGACGTACTTCTGCCTATTAGGAATGCTGACATGAATTTGCTTATTAGATGCAAAGCTGGCTGCTTCTGAGGGAAGTCAATCCAACCTCTACCAGACAGAATGTGTTTTCTAGGAATAGGAATTATTTACATTGCTATTAGTTTCCTACAAGGTAATTTCTAACTCCACAGAGTTGTAAAATAGCCTAGTCAAAATGCAATGAAAAGCAGAGATAACCCTAGTTGAGATAGCTGCGAAATTCTAGTCTTTCTCACTTTATGTAGGAGAAAGGTAGAGGCCATTCAGGAGAGAGAGTGATCTTGCGTTACTAATCTCCTCTCTGAATATGAGCACCTGGAACTTGGGGGAAATCGTTTCTATTAATAGCTGTCTCTTCTCTTGTTTCTGTTCCTGCCGGTGTAATTGAGATTGCCTTTGTTGAGGAGTTTTGAAGGCAAGTGTCTTCCTTTGGAACAATTGAGTAGGGAAGGACTGGCTTCACAGCTGGAGTAGAAGTCTTAGCCAAGTGGTTTGGAATCATCATTGTTTCTGGAAGGACTCCCAGTTTTGTCTTAAGAAAAGGTGTATAGTTATAAGTACTTTAACATTACAAATTCTGAACCCCTGTGGGGGAACAGCAGACTGTATAAACACTTAGCCATTTCAAATAGCCAGCTTTACATAATGCTCACCCGAGTATGCATCATTAAATATTAATCCATTTGTAAATTACGGATTTTATCACTCTGTGTACTTGTTGCTCTTTCTCCAGGGGCCAATACCACAATACCATTCAAACAACTTAAACTAAATCTTACAGGTAAAATTCTAGAAGGTTCTATAGCATTGCTACTCAAAATGTGGTTCCTGGAAGGGCATTGGTTAGAAATGTGATATCTCAGGCCCCTCACCTCAGACCTACCAGATTAGGATGGGTATTATGCACTGGTGATTTGTAAGCCTTTTATAGTTTGAGAAGTTCTGCTCAATAGCATCAAGCCCAAAAGTCACCTCTGATGTCTTTGATGTTTTCACAGGAATTGCCTACCTGTTTGCCAAAGCTTATCTCGTTTCCAAAAAACCACAGTACCTGGACACATGTATCCGGTGTGGGGAACTTACATGGCAGAAGGGCCTGCTAAAGAAGGGGCCTGGCATTTGCCACGGTGTGGCTGGCAGTGCCTATGTCTTCTTGCTGCTATACCGGCTCACGGGAAACTCTAAATACATCTACCGAGCCCAAAGGTCAGCTTCTCTGCACATGTATTTTTTTTTTTCTAAATGACATGTATTTTTTTTCTAAATGTTAATCTAATTCATGTTCTGAATAGGTAATAGGGTCACATAGTTTGAGAAGCGAAAAAAGAAATACATCAACTGTGCACTCCAGCAACTCGGTTCACTTCCCAGGTGACCATCAGTGTTACCAGTTTCTTAATGATCTTCTCAGAGATATTCTGTGTATATATATAAGTGAATAGGTGTACTATATATAGAGTTTTGTCTTTTTTTTATACCAGTGGTAGCACCTTGCTATCTTAGCGATTACCCTAAGTACATAAACGACTCTTCATTTTTATTGTTGCATAATATTACATCATATGATGAACCAGAATTTAGTCACTGGGTCCCATGGAGAGGGATATGTGGATTATTTCCAATCTTTTGCATTACAAATAATGCTATCATGAGTAACCTTGTGTTTATATCATTTTGCATGTGTATGGGTATATCTGAAAGATAAAGCCCTAGAAGTGGAATCACTGGGCCAAAGGGTGTGTATATTTGTGATTGCTTTTTTATTGCGGTAAGAACATTTCACATGACATCTATCCTCTTAGCATATTTTTAAGTATATGATACCATATTGTTAGCTGTTGGCACAGCATTGCAGAACAGATCTCTAGAACTCATTCACCTTGCATAGCTGAAACATTATGCCCATTGAACAATAATTTTCCACTTTCCCTCTGCCCCCAGCTCCTGGCAACCACCATTCTATGCTTCTATGAGTTTGGCTATTTTAGATACCTCATATAAGTGTCATCATGCAGTATTTGTTTTTTGTTTTTTGTTTTTGTAACTGGCTTATTTCACTTAGCCTAATGTCCTCATTTATCATTTAGAACGGTGTCTGACACATAACTGCAATGTAAGTGTTTGCTGTTATTATTACTAAGAATTAGAGTTCTATCATTCCAGATATTTCTCTATGCACAAATGCATGTTTGTATACCTGTGGATATCTACCTATCTATATATGTATATATTAATAAGATCCTACTATTACGTATGTATAATAATACTATACATACTGTTCATAGATTATAATTTTAAATGAACAATTTTTAAGGGATATCCTTTGTTTTGGTTTGTATAGATCTATATCTATCTCATTGTTTAAATGACTATATAGTTATTCATTAAAGATGTACCATGATTAATTTAACCAGTCTTTAAGTAATGGACACTTGGTACCTGTGCAATCTTTACTAATAGCAGACAAAATTGTCCCACGTATCTAGTGCATACATAGCTATGCACTTGTGCAAGCATTTCTTGTCAGAAAAATTTAAAAATTGAAGTCATTAGACTCATAGGTCTCTCTAGCCTGTTTTTTTTTTATCTTTTGCCCATTTTTTTCTATTGTGATGCTTATATTGAGAATTCTAACTCTGTTACAATATATGCTGTAAATATTTTCCTACTTTGCCATTTGTCTTTCTACTTAGCTCATCATCTTTGGCAGACCAAAATTTTAAATACTTTTCTTGTCAAACTTTCAAGATTTCTGGATTTTGTGTTAAAAAGACCTTTGCCACTCCAAGATTACAAAAATATTAATTTACATTGACTTTTAGTACCTTTGTGATTTTAACTTTTAAAAAATAAATGTATACCTCCTTCACCCATTTCTCCGACCCATTTAAAAGTTATCTTAACTTTCAAATCTTTGATTAATCTAGAACTTACTTTTTTTTAATGGTGTTATCTGGGTATCTACCTTTGTGTTTTTTAATGAAAAAACAAAACTTTTCGTTAATATCTGTTGACCAATTACCTGAATGATTTGAAATGCCAATTTTATCGTAAACAAATTTATATAAACAAAAATTTATATAAATGTTTGTTTCTGGACTTGCCATATTTTATTATTCATTTGTTTCTAGTTTTTCTTAGCTATTTTCTCTCATTTTCTCTTCCAATTGTATTTTAGAATGAATTTTCAAATTTCAAAAACTCCTGTGTCAATTTGACGGGAATTTCAATAAATTTATAGTTTATTTGGTGAGAATTAACATCTTTAGAATGTTGTTTTTCTATCCAGGAATATGGTATGTTTTTCCTTTATTTAAGTTTTCAGAAATATCATTTGGTAAAGCTTTGATCTTATGAAGAAGGTCTTGCATGTTTCTTGTTAATTTTTATTCCTAGATATTTTCTGTTTCCAGGTTTGTGAGTAAAATCTTTTCCTGCATTATATTTTCAGGTCATTTATTACTGCTATTTATGAAAGCTTTTTAAAATATGCATATTATTGCAGTTTAGCAATCTAAGATAGACTTCTTGCCTATAAATCTACATGTATCTTATAAACATCTTGGTTTTGATAGATATAATGATATATCTGGCCACCTTTCTGAACTCCATTACTATTTCTATGAGATTTTCATTAGAGTCCATTGGGTTTTCTAAACAGACACACATATTTGCAAGTAATTATAATTTTGTTACTTCCTTCCTCATTTGTATACTCCCCCTCTCACCTTTTTCTATTGCCTGGGTCAGAATCTCTATAACAGTGTTCATTAATAAGAGTGATAGTAATGCTGATTTTATTAGGAATGCTTCTGTGTTTCACCCTGACGTTCGAAATTTATCCTTAGGATGTTCATGTCAGATCATGACACTCCTCTGTTCAGGATAATCCAGTGGCTTCTCATATGCCTTAGAGTAAAAGCCAAAGTGTGTCCTCTGAACGAACGGCATTATAGGATCTCGCCTCCCATTACCTCTGTGACATTATCCTCTACTCTTTTCTTTCTGGTTCTTTCCACGGTGGCTTCCTTGTGATTCTTTTAAGATACCAGGTGCAACCTACCTTGTGGTCTTCGAAGTGTCAGTTCCCTCCACCTGTAATGCTCACTTTCTACATTTATCTCCCATCCCCCTCACTTCATTCAAACCTTCACTCTAAAGTCGTTTTCTCAGAAAGGCCTTCCCAAGCCAACTTACTTAATATTCAGTGTTAAAAAACATGATATATTGGGGCGCCTGGGTGGCTCAGTTGGTTAAGCGTCCAGCTCTTGATCTCGGCTCAGGTCATGTTCTCATGGTTCATGAGTTCAAGCCCCACATTGGGCTCTGCGCTGACAGTGCAGAGCCTGTTTGGAATTCCGTCTCTCCCTCTCTCTGCCCCTTCCCTACTTGCTCTCTATCTCTCTCTCAAAATAAATAAATAAACTGTTAAAAAAAAAAACCATAAAATATCCTCTATGATATTTGCCTGTATGCACTGAGGGAAAAATACTAACGTATGTCAGTCCTCCATTTGAAGCTTCATTGTTCAGGAATTCTGTTAACATATTTTGATTCATGGCTGCCTAATCTGTTTGGTTGCAGCCTGACCCTTTATTTCCTAAATGTAGAAAAAGAAAGTGATTTGGGACTCTGTCTAGACTAATGCAATATCACCTTTGGGATAGATTTCATCAGAGATTGTCATGCCCTAGAAAGCCTATTAAAAAGGGCCAGAATGGGGCATCAGGGTGGCTAAGTTGGTTAAGCATCCAACTCTTGATTTCGGCTCAGGTCATGATCTCAGGGTTGTGGGATCAAGGCCTGTGTCATGCTCCACGCTGAGTGTGGAGCCTGCTTAAGATTCTCTTTCTCCTCCTGCCTCTCTCCCCTGCTTGTGTTCTCTATCCCTCCCTGAAATAATAATAAATAATAATACTAATAATAATAAGGGCCAGAAGAACTGCTCTATTTTTCTGGTAGAACAGTCCCAGCTTACAGAGTCTTAGTTACAAGGTTCTGGGGTCCAGGGCCCTTCAGACAGCTTCCATTTCTCACTTATAGGTAGAGCCTGAAAATGTGCAGGTAATATCTGAATATTTGGGGGTCACTGCATTTAATGCTTTAGTGTACTGAAATTTCCACGTCATTATAATTCAAAGTTAAATATGTCATGGCCCAAATTGGGGAAACTTGCCTAATTTTGGCAGTTCCTAAAACAGTAATGTCAAACAATATGTACCTTTCTTTAATAAACATTACTTGGTCATCAGTTGAAATTTATAGTTGCAAAAAAATAGATGATAATGATTTCAGATTTTTCTATCATTATTTAATTATTCAGGTTTTCTACCTCTTCTTGAATTAATTTTGGTAGTGAAGATATCTCTGTGAAAATACTTAGCTCATATGGATTTTCAAATGTTTTATGTAAAGCTTTAACAGTAGAGTTCCATGGTATTTTAAATTTCCCATATCTGTGATTATATGCCCTTTTGCATTCCTAATGCCTTTCCTTTCTCGTCAGACACCAGCGTTTTGTCTATGTTGTTCATCCTTTCAAGGAACTGAGTTTTGGTTTTGTTTATTGATTCTTTTTGTTTTTCTTTCACTGCTTATTTCATTACTTTCTGCTTTTATTTTGATTTTTCTAGTGTTCTTTTCCTTTATTTTCTACAGTCAAAAAGGTTAATTAGAATACCTTACACCTTTCTAATAATAGCAATAATAACAATAATAAAATCCTCAAGTGAATGAATTTTCCCAAGTTCAATTTTTGTCATAATCAATAGGTTTTTATATGTAATGTTCTCAGTGCCTATACTTCTTTTTAGTTCTATAATTACCATTATGACTTATATTTTCACAGAATTTTTTAGAAAAATGAATTTGTTATTTTGAATTTTGCATCAGTGTGTAGATTTTGAAACAGTCATTATCATTTTAATATGATAACGCACGATACCGTTCAGAACACACTGAAACTGCTACTCTCATACATTTCTGGTACTCTTATAAATTGCTATAAGGCATTTAGGAATTATTTTGAAAAGCACAAAAATGTTTATCATATTATTTTTAAGTAAAAAAAATGTAGGAGACTAAACATTGTACCGACAATAATTTCACTAATAAATAAATCAAAGCTGAGGGGAAAAAAGGTCAGAAGGAGAAAGAGAAAAATTAAAGTATGGTGGAATGATAGTCTCTGTTTTATAAATATTCTGCTATGTTTATGTGAAGAACGATATATCGAATGCTTGTCATATGCTCGGAGCCTAATATATGGTATCTTTAATCTTGGCCAAGAATCTTTTTTTTAATTTTTTTTATTTATTTTTTTTAATATATGAAATTTATTGTCAAATTGGTTTCCATACAACACCCAGTTCTTGGCCAAGAATCTTACAGAATTCTGCAACTTCACCATTTTAAAGTCAGATTAAGAAATTTGCCAAAGGCCGTATAACGTGAAATTATCAGGGTTGAGTATCTCAACCCCAAATGCTTCCTCTTTCTTAGTCTAGGGTTTGTGAATTTACTTGAGAAAGTATTATGTGTCGAACTGAAATGTCGCATTGTCTTCAACTCTGAATGTGTGTAGTAAGCCACAGGAGAATTAGCAGTGGCTGTGACTCTCACCAGTAGAATTCATAGATATTCTCACATCATATGACTCTTGTTGCAGATATTATGAAATATATTTGACTCTCATTGCTACTTGGAAATGTCAGCAGCTATTAGACCTGCTACTAGATCTTGTTATTTAATGTGTTAATAAAGAACACATATATTATTATTCCACAAATTTGCTTTAAAAACTTCTGCTAACTGTGCCTTAATATAATGAATTTCCTTGGGGATCCTATGCATTTTATTTTCTGAATTTGAAGACTTTCTTCTGGAAGGAGTCCAGACTGCAAAATGATCCGTGGCACTGTAAAGGTTATGATTCCTTGAAGCTATACTTTGAAGTTTCATTGCATAATTACAAATTTTGAATTAACTCTTAAGAGGTGTCATTATTCTACTGTTTAAAATCTTGAACCCCATTTAAAAAGTACATACTCAGGAAAACAGTTGGTAGAAAAATTGTACCAAACAGAATTGCAATGTGTTTCTTGCTGATTTATTTTAAGCTGCTCTTGATAATTCCAAGAGCCCTAAAAAAGATCAAATAAGTAATTATGCTTTGCAGGGCCCCCCTTACATAGTAGCAATAATCTAAATTTATGGCAGTTTCAGCTCTCAGGCCTTACCAACCCATGAGTTCCAGCCTCTGAATCGGTGATTGTTTGTGTTGTTGACAGAAACCAATAGAGCAGGTCCCTAAAGAGATGACACAGGTCACAGCATTTTCAAAGCTGTAAACTACTAAAAATGTTACTCATTATAAATAATTTGGATAGGATTTGTGGCAAATACAGGTAGAAGAAAAAGGATCTTTCATGGAGAATCTAGAGGCCAGTGATTTAGTTTTAAGGCAGATGTCCTAAAAATAATCTATCTTGTAGCTGAGTTTGCTATTTGATGTCATGATTATAAAATGTTGCTTGCCTTTTCCCATTTATCTTACTCCTTTGTTTGCCCAAAGCACAGATTGTATAAAACCTTGCCCATTTATTTTCACAGCCTCTGCTCTCTGTCACATATAAATGAAACCCAGCTCAGAAATGATATGCCTGCAGAAGCACAGCGTATTTACTCTTTTAAAGGAACAGTCATATATCAGCTTGCTTCTATTCAAGATAAATAAAAAATATGGCTATTTATCTGTCTCTTTTACTTTTCACTATTGGATGACAGAAGGAATGAAGTCCTCAGAAAATACCAAACTGCTCTGCTTTGCAAACTCTGACAATAGTTGAATTTGCTTGTCAAGATAATTTATTGTGAAACATACACAGTGATATAATGGATCCTCTTTAAAAAAACAAAAAACAAAAAACAAAAAAAAAGCTTTCTTGAAATATTATACAGTTCCAGAAAGAAAATGGTGCTAAAACCTTAACTTATCAGAGAGGAGGAAGAAGCAATCCAAAACTAATATGTTAAAAGTGTTCATATTTTCTTCTTCTCTTAGGTTTGCTGAGTTTTTATTTACCGAGGAATTCAAGGCTGGTTCTCGGGTCCTTGAAAGTATATACAGCTTGTATGAAGGCTTCTCCGGGACGGTGTGCTTTCTGATCGATCTGCTGCAACCCAATCAGGCGGAGTTCCCTCTCTTCAGCGTCTTTGTCTAGAAGGCTCCATCTCCCACTGTGGCCCTGCAGAAGGTCCCTGAGATTTCCCAAGCCTACCCGAGGCAGTTTCCACATAAGCCACATTCAATGGTATCACAACCATGAGCCTTAACATTGCCGCCCGGAAGGAAGGGAGGGAGAGAGGGAGAAGGCAGGTGAAGGCATGATGCTAGACTTAAGGGAGAACGGTTTGAGAACCTGCAAAATAAAGACACCACAAGTCCTTTAAAAACTGTAGAGATTTAACATTTCAGGGAGTAGATGTGAAACCTGAGATCAGAGGAAAAAGGGAAAGAGAAATCATGGTTTTCAGTTATGGCATAGAAAACAAAACTGAAATGTGGACTAGGGTAATAAAATGGCAATACCTTTGCAATTGGAAAGAGAATTTGACCATTTATGGGTGCCTTCCACCCCTAAATTCAGAAATAAACACAACCGAAAGCTAAAATAATTGCCCAGCTGAAAATTGCTAGCTAGGAGGGATGAAATGTCAGGTTGCTGAAGGACAAAAAAGGAAACTCCTGGTTGTTCAATCCCTTTACTTGTTGAAATTCATGATTTTTACTGAATGGAGAAGTTTGCATATGAATCTCTATTTTTAATCACTACCCTGATCACTTTAAGGGAAACATATCATAACTTTTTTTAAGATTTTATTTTTAAATAATATCTACACCCAACACGGGGCTCAAACTCACAACCCCAAGATCAAGAGTCGCACACTCTTCCGATTGAGCCAGCCGGCCACCCTGAAATATATCATCACTTAGTTTAATCTTGAAATACGAAGTTTCTTTAGGCCTTGCATCTCTTTTCCTGGTTCCTTTTTCTTTCCTAAAGCTCAATTAGAATAGTAAAACTCATAGGCTAGCAAATACTGTGACAAGTGTTGCTGTCAAGTGTTTTTCTCAATTTGAAGCGTGGGCTGTGTATTGTCTATTGTTAATCAATATTAAAATGCTTATGTAATCCCTATGAAGCTATCAGCTGAATTGTAAAATACCCTCGTGGTAAAAATCACTCACTCGTCTCAAAGATCAGGGTAGCCACTACAAAGGTATGTCGTTTCTGCCTTTGAAGGAATACTGTGTCCCCTGGGACAGGCAGACCCTGGCTGAAGAAGGGACCTGGTGATGGTGAAAAGAACATTGCTAAAGTTTCTGCTATTAGATTAACACATGAGTAAACTCCCTGGCTAACCACCTTACTTTCCAAGACACAGGCTCCACTAGAAACTGTCTACAGTACCCACTGAGCCAAGTTGCCATATTAAATCCAACCCTCCTGTAAACACACAGAAGTTGTAAAACTACTTCAGGTAAATAGGGGTTTGCAGAACACTGTAGAAGCATTTGTCAGATGAGAACACACACTGACCCTTTCCTAATATTTGGCCACTGGCAATTTCATATATCAGAGGAGGGAATTGTGTACTGTATAAGATTTAAGAATTATTGAAATAGTCATTAAATATTTGCATATGTGATAGATGTAAAAATATATATATATATATATACATATTCTACATCTATCTCCATGTAAACCTAAACACTAAGTTCAGTTGTTCCTAACTTCTTGATTTATAAACTGAGAGGAGTTGGGGATATTCTGTTGCCTAAGAATATGTGTGTGTGTGTGTGTGTGTGTGTGTGTGTGAGAGAGAGAGCACGCGCTGGCGTGTGTGTGTGTGTGTGTATGTGTGCTGTGCGTGTGTGCACACTCATTTTTCTGGGAAGAGGTTCTCTAGCATTCATAACATTCTCAAAGAATCTGTGGCTGAAGAAAGGTAGGAGGTACCTTTGTATATTTTAAGACTGAATGTTTACACTCAATCAGAACAAGGTTGGACAAAATGGTTCGAAAAGCATGCACCTTTTTTGTTTATTGTTTCCTTTTCATATCCTCAGATATAAATATATAAAATTGGCCTCAGTTGTTCATTTTTGAAGATACTCAGGTTGGAGCAGCACCACATAAATAACAGCTTTCAGATGACTCCCAAAGTTGGGTTCTAGAGGTTCTTTCCTGAATAGTCAAGGCCTCTCAGAAAGCCTTACGTCAAAATGCCTTGTATGGAGTAGTCTCCTTTTGAAAGGATGGTGGTATTTGCTTTTCAGCATCTGTTTTTTTTTTTTTCAACGTTTATTTATTTTTGGGACAGAGAGAGACAGAGCATGAACGGGGGAAGGGCAGACAGAGAGGGAGACACAGAATCGGAAACAGGCTCCAGGCTCTGAGCCATCAGCCCAGAGCCCGACGCGGGGCTCGAACTCACGGACCGCGAGATCGTGACCTGGCTGAAGTCGGACGCTTAACCGACTGCGCCACCCAGGCGCCCCTGTTTTTTTTTTAATGTTTATTTATTTTTGAGAGAGAGAGAGAGACAGAGTGCAAGCAGGGGAGGGGCAGAGAGAGAGGGAGACACAGAATCTGAAGCAGGCTCCAGGCTCCGAGATGTCAGCACACAGCCTGACACGGGGCTCAAACTCACGAGCGGTGAGATCATGACTTGAGCCAAAGTCGGATGCCCAACCGACTGAGCCACCCAGGCGCCCCTCAGCATCTGGTTTTAAATTCATTTCCTTTGGCTGGAAGTAATAAGCATCCTATATACAGGGCTTAATGGAAAACATGCTTTTTTCATCATCCAATAACACCTTGAGGTGATTGAGGCCATTGATCCAAAATCTCACAGCCAGGAAGGGGCAGAATGAGGATTCACATCCAGGGTTTCACTTCACAAGTGTATTTATTCAGTATCCTAGTCTAGAATCTGGGGATATAGCAATGAACAAAAGTACCCCTGGAAGGTACCTTCTGTTTCTGTTTGCTGACCCTTCTACTATTCATCCGTGAGACCTTAAACCTAAAGCACTCAGAAGTGATCATCTAGTTCAACATATCAGTTTCATTGCTAGTAACTTCAGAACAATTGGACCCATTCCTGCCCACCCACCCTTTTAAGGTCTAGCAGGGTAGCTATGACATTGTGCAGACCCTTATGAAATGACAACACTTTCAGGTGTCGAATCCAAGCAAAGGCCATGTTCCAGTGTGTCTTTATGAATTGACACCTTGGTAATTTAGAAACAAGGGTAAGCTTGTTTAGCACTTAAACATGCTGAAAGTTTTCATTTTCCTGAAAGAGTAGAATTGTAGGTTTAGGAAGATCCTCTTCTATCTTGTTTTCCCAAGAAGTGGGGAAAAGACCTTTAAGTGTTGCTGTTGAAAGCATGACATGGCACTTCTTATTTAATTAACTTATTCCCTTCTTTTTTATTTATTTTTTTTAAATTTTAAAAATTTATTATATATATATATATAGAGAGAGAGCGAGAGAGAGAGAGAGAGCGCATGCGATGGGGCAGGGTGGTGGGGGGACGACAGGGGCAGAGGTGGGGAGAGAGAGAATCCCAAGCAGGCTCCACACTCAGCCCAGAACCTGATGCAGGGCTCCATCCCATGACCCTGGGATCATGACCTGAGCCAAAATCCAGAGTCTGACACTCAACCAACTGAACCACCCTGGCGCCCCCAATTTATTCCCTTCTAACCAGTAACACCCTTTTTTGAATAAGTGCTTAGGCAGGTTGCCTCGTGAAGGCTACAGGGGCATTTTCACCACCACTAATGTAACTTTAATATTAGTCATTATATGTGGCATGGACAATTGTAAACCCAGAAGGTAACAGTGGAAATATTTGAGGATAGATTGAAAGAATCTCTCAGCAATGGGGAGACTGCATTATACTTTAAGAGTAGGAAGTTTTGAAAAATATTACAACTCTGTGTATTTTGTTTCATCAACACAATTACGTACCTTCTCTTCCACACATACCCCCAAATAGATATTTTGCCCAATCCCATTTCAGTCATCAGTTTTTACTTTTTTGCTCTGTTTATAACCTAATAACTGAGGTTTGACAAACAGGTTTTTCAGCATTTACACCCCTGTGATTCTTCAGGTAACTGACTGCACTATTAAGATAATAGTATTAACTTTCTGATAATTCGAGAAACAGTCATTTTCTTGGTCTGTGTTAAATTGGAAACTCTTTCATGGCAATTTATAACCTTAACTTTCTTTGACACACTAAGATTGTAATCAAGGTAGTACTCAAATTGTTTCAATTTCTGTAGAGAGCAAATCTCAATAATTTCAATGCAACCAATGTAAGCTTGTGATTTATAACCATGTTAAGGAAACGAATAAAAGGAAAAACATTAGTAATGCAAAGAGACCTCTCCACCTCACAGGATTCTCATGAGAGGTGTCGGTGATAAAACGAATATCAGAGAGTTTTGTAATAGGCAGTTAATTTGTATATTTTAAAGGGAAGCTGTATTTTCAGTACCTACTATGTGCATAGAAAATCGTGCTCAATTTTGACTTCAAGTAAGCATGTCAGCCACATGGAATCTCCCCATGGATGCAGTGCTTGGGGTCTGGATCACATGATGGGTAAAAATGAAGTGCATGTTTTTTATATTCTAGAACCAATCCTGACTATACTATTCGTGCCTCAGTAGGTTCTGGTTCACTGGGGCTTAGTAAATAGGAATAGGCTGGTTTAGCTCCGGAGCTCCTTTTAATGCAAATATTTATTTTGCTTGCTGGAAGCAAAGGATTACAGTGCCAGAAAGGAGCTGACAGGCTAACTCAGCAGAGCAAAAGTGAACTGGAAAATAAAGTATTTTTGGTGGAGTTTGGTCTGCAGTGTAATTCAGGACTCAGAACTGTGCAGCATATAGCGATAGAAATATACTCTCAATTACATATAAGACCTGCCTTTGGGGATCTGGGTTATTTATTCAACACAGTCCTGGATTAATAGCTAAATGACCAGCCTCAGATTCGCCAAGCCAGTGTTATCTTGGCATAAACTTGGCAAGGAAAGCAAATGATAGGGCAGCCTAGGGGTGGGTGGGGAAGGCTTGCTGGAGCTGGGCATCTCAGTGTGAGTTGTGGATGTACTTTTAATGCTAAGAACCAGTCATCTTACTGGTTCTATTGCTGCTGGGTTACTGGTGGGTTCATCTTACTGGTGGGCTCTATCGCTTCCTGGGACCTCTACACACCCCACCCCGATCTTGATTCAGCAACTTCTTGTTCTCCCTTTGGTCTTTAAATAGTACATTCTGATGTTTATTTTTTCCTGTGTGTGCTTAATCATGTGACCTCCTTTTGCCTGGGAGGGCAGGCTTTCTCCTTATCTCTTCCATCCATGTCAGTCAGTTCGTAGTTAAAAGCTCCAGGCTGAATAAAGCTGGACTCCCCTCTGGACAGAAGGGGAGGCTTCTGACCTTGAGGTCAGCCACAGCAGGAGTTGGGCCCACTGTGCAGTCAGGTCACAGGTCCAGGACGGCTCACCCTAAGTGCAGCTGTGCAGGAGAATAGAACGGCAGCCGCATTTATCCTGCTTCTCCTCCATAAAGAAGCCTGGTCATTTTATTTGTACTGTTGTGAAAAATGCCATAGTTGATGCTACATTAAGTATCTGGGCCTCCTGCATTATCCTAAATCTCATGGCGGGAGGGCGGCCCTCTCTCCTGTTTCTTTAACAGAAAGTACTACTGAATTGAGTGGATAATGTCTTTAGGGTTAAAAAATAATTTTAAAAAATTAAAAAAAAATTTTTTAATTTGCTTCAAATACTGAACCTTGTCATTTCCACCTAGATTAGACTCTTCCACAAACGGCAAAGTCCCTTATCTGCAGAAATTCCTGCATCTTCCTTTGCCTTTGTACCTGTTACTTAACACCTCTGAACTGAATTTGGAAAATCACTTAAAATGAAAACCAAATCCTAGTTTTGTTCTTTGGAGGGGTTTGTCGGTGAATAGTGTGGTCAAAAGAGCAGACTATCCTTTCTTTTGTTGTCTTTCTTCTCCCCGTACAGTATTGAGGAAGAAGGGAGAGAGGAAGAAAAGATACAGGAGGCGAGGCTTGACTGTCAAGGACTGTGAAAACCCGGTTTACAAGCCCTTCCTGTTTGTTTCCTCTTTGGTTTTTCTTAGTTGTACGTGGGTGTGGGTGTAGGTGTGTGTGTATGTGTGTGTGAGAGAGGTGGGGGGAGGGGGACGAGAGGGAGACTGACTTAGGGAGAGTCAGTATCACATATGATATAAAACCCAACAGTTAGCCGTTAACTGCCTTCTAATAAATTAACACATAATTAACGAGGGCGCTAGTTATACTTCTCATTGTCTATTTTAAGCATTCATTTTCATTAAAACTTCTGCCAGGTTAGAGCCATTAGTAGCCAACTGTAGAAGATAACAGGAGTTTCACAAGTAGAGCCGCAAATGTGAGTTTCACGTAATTTTAAAATTGTCTAGTGGCCGCATTAAAAAAGTAACAACAAAAAGATGAAATGAATTTTAATAATGTAGTTAATTTACTCCAGTAGATCCAAAATATTATCATCTCAACACAGAATCAGTGTGCAATTAGTAATGGGATATTTGACTTTTCTTGTATGGAGTTCTCAAAATCTGGCATGTATTTTATGCTTACTGCATGTCTCGAATCAGACCAGCCACATTTCAAGTGCTCAAGAGCCACATGGCCACATGTGGGTTGGCTACCGTATTGGACAGTGCAGGGCTGGCATCCCACCTCTGTTTCAGGATATTGAAAAAGTCTCCCTGCAGCTTATGTATGTTTTTGTTGTTAGGAGAGAAAAGTGGAAACAAAACCCTGCACTGCATGTTGTTTGAGTACTGTCGTGTTTCCTCAAATTTGGGACACTAGTACCAAGAGCTGCCCTGGGAGAATGGATTCTGTGATTAAATGTTAGGAAAGTTCCATTCTTCTACCCCCTTTTGGAGATTTATATGGTGCATTAACATATCACAGACTGAGAAAACTCTCTGTTGCCCAGCCGTCACTATAAAAACGTGGTTAGTCTGGCATGGTACGTTTATGGTATACTTATAAATTTTCTTCTTTCTACGGAGGAGTTTTAATACTCTTCCCCACCCCCTGGCCCATTAAAGATACCAGAACGATGGTTCTGTCCCAGACTATTAATCCCTATTAATTATCTTGCCCTCACAAAGACCTGAGGTCACTCTTTACTACACTTTGGGGGACAAGAATTCTGGAAATTGCCACAAGTGTCTCTACATAGGAAAAAATTTGTGTCTTCCCCTCTTTCTCCACTCTTCTTGGAGCCTATCTCTACTTATTCTTTGGATTTAGAATCACCTGAGAGCCAAGATATATCTTGTTCTAGAACCACCTACTAAAATTGAAACCAGCAGATGGCTTTAATGTCTTGCACATGGACCTAGATCTTCAGAAGGTACCCAAATACACACCTTCCTCTCATTCTCTCAATTATGAGCCCTCTAAAAAGATGAGGGTAGAAACATCTGAATGTGAATATGTGTAAACACAGAATACAGTTTCTTAAGTAGAGGAATACCGTTCCTACTATTGCTTTCTTTTTCTATTTTGTGTGTGATGTTCATTTACATGCTTTAATGTGTACTGTTTTTGTAAAGTGTGTAAAGTAGCTGTTAGCAGTCAGTTTAAAGAACATGTAGACGATACTTAACAGCTGTCAATCTTCAGCAAATTATCTTCTTGCCTTTGTTTTAGTGGGACCTCTGATGCCGCCCCATAGGTTTCGTTTTACTATCTGTGCTTACGTGGCAATTACAAATTATTAACTTCTGTGGCTGAATTTGGTCCAAATTGCAGTAACTCTTACAATGTCGATGTATTCAAATAAGATTGATTTTAATGATCAATTTTGTCTCTGTTTCTTAGGACGTTAGTATTTCAATATGAGAAATGTCTTCTGAAGTTTTATATAGACTCTCCAGGAGTAGGAGTGGAACATTCGAAATGCAACCGTTTGGTTTTAGAATCTGTCTGATAGAAGGACAGCCCCTTCTCTAAAACGGTAACAGCTTTCCCAACTTTGAACATCTGGGGGAGCTCTAGTTGGAAAGGAAGTCTGAATTTTAATCTCATGGATTTAATGGCGCTAAATTAACATTTTTAAAATGGATTTTGTAGAATCCAATTATTAAGGGAAACACTTTGCAAAGCCATATAATGGGGAATAGTCAAGCACCACATGTTAGTTTTGGAGTGTGCGTTTACCAAGTGAATAGAATTTACTTCACCAAAAAGATCTTTTGCACAATTCACAACACTTACAGAAATATGATTGTATCACTGGAGGAAAAATTCTCACCCTCCTAATGATACATTTCACATTCTCTAGTAAACTAGCGCAATTCCTTATTATTTTAGGGGATACAAAAGAATAATCTGTCACTAGACTATAACTGCTTATTCCTAATTGTATCTAGGAAGGAATACATACTATTTAAAGTAGTATTGAATTTTAAAGAACTTATCAGTAAATTATTAATAAAATTGTACTTTTGCAATACATTTGCCTCAGCACAAATGCAAAGTTAACATAAAATTATAAAAAATACACCAAATAATATAGATTAGTTGTTATCACTTTAAACTCCTAATTTCTATTAACATCAAATCCAAGTTATCTGTTGTATATAACTAAAATTTTGGAAGTCTTGCACACAAAATGAGAGGCTTCTTAAAAAATGCGTTTTTGCCAAAAACAGGTTCTAAGACCTCTTGCTAATTATTATATTTCTTTAGGGGTACTTTGAGGCGCTTTCAAAGACATATCTTTAGCAGATAGGTCTAAATTTAGAGCAGAACATTCTGTTAGATATTTTACTATATCACAAAATGTTGTAGTACTGTATTTTATAATGAAACCAAATTCTCGAGTATTCTGGTATGTTACATATTATTATACCAAAAAAAACCCACTTTCTATAAGACTATTATTATGTACATAGTATTTTTAAAAATGGGTAGTTCAGTCCCAGGAAGAAAGTAATGCAATACATGACATTAAATTGATCTTTAGTCAAAATCCATTTAGGTATTACAGGGAAAGAGCAATCATAAGCTTGAATGTATACATTATTCTCAAGGACAAAATGGTAACTGATAATGCATAAAGACACGGTCACTGGGGCAAGTTAGCTGGTGTGCACGCTGAGAAGAATCAACTTGCAAATGCTCATCAGATTTTAGCTTTTCGTATTGGTTGTTCCTGGAGGGGGAAGTTCGGTTGATGTTGCCTCCCCTTTACGTGGGGGGTTTTCTCACAGCTGCTGCATGGTATAATGAAATGTCTTTAGAAACAAGATTGAGTCAGAAGCTTAGAGATGCACCTTACTGTATTAAAAACTGCTGTTACAATGTTCTAAACACTGTGACCTTTCCAAATGTGTTTTCTGTATTAGTTTTGTACTGTAGACAATAGTTCATCATAAACTGGACTCTCTAGTGTTTAAAGCAATGTTATTTATTGGCTTATCCTTCCCCATATTTATGTACAGTCTACTTAATCATATGAAACCTGTGATAATCCTTTGCCTTAAAATAAAATCCAATGCTAAATATTGAGTGCGCTCGAATTAATAATTCTAAGCTACAAATTAACTTCTCCTTTAAAGCTTAAGACAGTGTCAAATAAAATATTACACAAATATTCTGCGGAGTGTTGCTGTCTATTCTGTATTTGTGACTGTGTATGTATCTTGATCCAGGGCATGGTGGCCTGCTGGGTTCTATAAATAGATATTAGTAATCCTTTTAGAGAATGGGCCTGCTACCTCTCAGCTGTCGGCTGAATCTTCCTCTTAACCCTTGTAAATAGATTTTCCTATGCCACACAAGAATGAAGAAAAACAGTCCTGTGTGTTCTCTCCCTCTACCATTTTTGTCTTGATTTCTTCTGAATGTTCATATTCTATTTGTGTTGACAACATTTTCCTAAGTAGAAAAATGCCAGATATGCCTTATGATTGATGGAATCACCTAATTTCAGCAGGGAAAGGAACCTTGTCGTTATTAAGGTCTGATCCCTTATGGAACAGGTTAGGACCGGAGTTCCAGAGAGATTTAGCGGGTTGCTTAAACTCTGAGGGACAAGGGTGGGCTGAGCCCATCCCGACATTCACAAGGTTGTCACAAGCTCAGTGAGTGAAAAGGAATTATGTTAGTCCCGGCCTGGCACACACTAGCAAGCAGAGGTATGCCTTGGGCTAGAAAACCATTTCCTTATTAGGTCCTGGTTTTCACTCTGTGTTAGCCATAGTTAGAAAGGAATACATTTTGTAGGCAGTTTTTCTGGGAGAGAAGGTAGTGGCTTCGAAGGATTGTCTGATGCTCCTTCACCACTGGATGCAATGTTTTACACCACTGTGTCTGGAAGACTGAAGGGCACGCTTATTCGGCCCATTGAAATGGTGAATCCTGGGTACATGACTTTACACTTGTACTTTGAAAAGCATCTCTGTGGTCTGGTTATTTTTAAGTGACCGGAAACGCTGGTCCTTTGAGGAATTAGGCGTTCCCCAGGCCCGCAAAATAGAGACTGGGATGTAAAGGCATCTGGGCCCCATTGGTTGCAGTTTTTCAAAGGGATGCGATCCAGAGCTGGGGACAAGGGCTCTAGGACCCAGAGGCTGAGCGCGGGGCCAGCTGGGCCCGCCGCAGCCGTTGGGGCTGCGGCAACAGCGGTCTTGGGACGCGAGTTCGCGGCTAGCCTGAGGTCGGTCGCCGCAGAGACGCAGCGGGCACCGCGACGCGCGGGCGGCGCACCGTGCGCGTGGGCGTGTCTCAGCGGGGCCGCGCTCCCCGCCCCACCCCGGCCCGGCCCGTCGCCCCCAGGCGCAGCTCCAGCGCCCCGGCCTCTGGGCCAGCCCCGTGCCCTCGGCGGGCTGCGCGGAGCGCGGGAGAGTTCGGGGCCGGGCATATGTCCGGAGCCCCTCGGGCAACCGCCGCCGCCGCTACTGCGTCCGCTGCCGGTGCGCGCCGCTGACGCGCGGAGATGAAATTCCCGGGCTCCGTGCTGGCGTCCGTGTTCCTGTTCGTGGCCGAGACGACGGCGGCGCTGTACCTGAGCAGCACCTATCGCTCGGGCGGGGACGGCATGTGGCAGGCGCTGACGCTGCTTTTCTCGCTGCTGCCCTGCGCACTCGTGCAGCTCACGCTCCTCTTCGTGCACCGCGACTTCAGCCGCGACCGCCCGCTGGTGCTGCTGCTGCACCTGCTGCAACTCGGGCCGCTCTTCAGGTGCGTGCGGGTCCCCGGCCCCCTCCCCCACTGCCCTGGCGGAGGGGGCGGCCTTCCGGGAGGAGCGGGTGGCTGGACCCGGCGCCGGGCCCAGGTCGGCCCGCCCTGCTTCTGGGCCCCACAGTTCCAGTCACGCGAATGCGACGGGATCCGGGGAGAGTGGGAATAAAGCTGGGGCGGACCGCGTTCCTGTTAGGTTCTCGCCTAGGGCATTGCCAATATTCAACTGCACTTGACCAACAGAAATGGCAATTGCATGTGGTTGGACCTCATGAAATGCAAGCCTTCTCTGGGGTCGGGTGGGCTCTGGCAGGATTGGCTTGTGTCGTGACAAACCCTTGAGAAGTGTGTGGGCCAAATCGCCTTTAGAGCAAAAAGCGTGTGCAGATTCTTTAATTTGCCAAACACGTGGAGTTTACTGTGTGCCGGGCACTGTTCTGAGCACTTTGCAAATATTAATCTACTTCTCATACCGAGTTCTAGAAATCCACGCATCGTTCTCTTGGTGTAGAAACGCACAGGGTTGAAGACATGCCTTCCGGCCTTGCCTAACTTAAAACACAGTCGTTGAAGCTGGAACATAGTGTGTCATGAAGACAAAGTTGCAGTGCGTTAAGAAAAACTATTAGTGACATTTCTGGAAATTAATTTTTATTAACACAGAGCAAGTAGACTGCATGGTAATGAGGTAGACTCTGGCAGATCTAAGGACCATGAAGAGAGTTTAAAATGTGTTGTTTTGACGGCTTTCAACCCTGTAGGAAACGCAAAACAAAGGATTTTTATCTGGATTAGAAAGCAGTTTCTAAGACTGAATTTAGACACAGGTGATAAAGGAATTGGAAAAGCTAGAAAGGCCACAGCTCAGCTACCAGAAAATTCAGCTAGCCAGGAACCTTTCCTACCAGGCACTATTCTCCCCACCCCCACCCCACCCCCAACACACACATAGACAAAAAAAAAAGTCCAGTGGCAAGATAGATTTCAGAGAGCCCTATTATAAAACTTCGCACCTCGTATTAAATACAGCTATCCCCACCGACACTCAACGATACTGACTTGGGGTTCACAAACAATCAGGACAAACTTGGTTAACAAGTTTCCCAGCTTCCAGAAGCCACAGAATCCTAGAAGGGAAGAGAAACCGGTACATAAGCAGGACTAAGGCGTTGCTACTGCCATCTAAGAGCAAGAGAAGGGTTGCGGGGTGGTGGGAAAGGGGACAGAGAGAGAGAGAGGAGAATTTTTAAAGTCGTGCCGTTTGGAGCCATTTAGTGAGGAATTAGTCGTCTCTGGCCAAGTAGGCTACAGCATCCTGACTATAATCCTGCTCAGTAAAATCAATGGGATCTGATTTGGGGCAAGGCACTCATCATTTATTAACCTCACCTGGAAAAAGAAAACTCACTG